>NC_091168.1:44387882-44392882 GCF_040958095.1 Procambarus clarkii | reverse complement strand
GATGGTCAAGCGGATTAAGGCGCCCTGTAGTTACCAGTTGCGTTGCTTCTGGGAGTATGGGTTCGAGTCACTTCTGGGGTGTGAGTTTTCATTCGCATATAGTCCTGGGGACCATTCAGGCTTGTTCGCATTTGTGTTCCTCACGTGTGCCCCAAAGAATGAGGTGATTTGGTGAAATGCTATGCCCAAGATTACCATCCGAGTTGCCGTCGGGGAAGTGGCTCAAATAGCCTCGGCTATCACTTCCTTTTGACGGCCGTGATGGTCAAGCGGATTAAGGCGCCCTGTAGTTACCAGTTGCGTTGCTTCTGGGAGTATGGGTTCGAGTCACTTCTGGGGTGTGAGTTTTCATTCGCATATTGTCCTGGGGACCATTCAGGCTTGTTCGCATTTGTGTTCCTCACGTGTGCCCCAAAGAATGAGGTGATTTGGTGAAATGCTATGCCCAAGATTACCATCCGAGTTGCCGTCGGGGAAGTGGCTCAAATAGCCTCGGCTATCACTTCCTTTTGACGGCCGTGATGGTCAAGCGGATTAAGGCGCCCTGTAGTTACCAGTTGCGTTGCTTCTGGGAGTATGGGTTCGAGTCACTTCTGGGGTGTGAGTTTTCATTCGCATATAGTCCTGGGGACCATTCAGGCTTGTTCGCATTTGTGTTCCTCACGTGTGCCCCAAAGAATGAGGTGATTTGGTGAAATGCTATGCCCAAGATTACCATCCGAGTTGCCGTCGGGAAGTGGCTCAAATAGCCTCGGCTATCACTTCCTTTTGACGGCCGTGATGGTCAAGCGGATTAAGGCGCCCTGTAGTTACCAGTTGCGTTGCTTCTGGGAGTATGGGTTCGAGTCACTTCTGGGGTGTGAGTTTTCATTCGCATATTGTCCTGGGGACCATTCAGGCTTGTTCGCATTTGTGTTCCTCACGTGTGCCCCAAAGAATGAGGTGATTTGGTGAAATGCTATGCCCAAGATTACCATCCGAGTTGCCGTCGGGGAAGTGGCTCAAATAGCCTCGGCTATCACTTCCTTTTGACGGCCGTGATGGTCAAGCGGATTAAGGCGCCCTGTAGTTACCAGTTGCGTTGCTTCTGGGAGTATGGGTTCGAGTCACTTCTGGGTGTGAGTTTTCATTCGCATATAGTCCTGGGGACCATTCAGGCTTGTTCGCATTTGTGTTCCTCACGTGTGCCCCAAAGAATGAGGTGATTTGGTGAAATGCTATGCCCAAGATTACCATCCGAGTTGCCGTCGGGGAAGTGGCTCAAATAGCCTCGGCTATCACTTCCTTTTGACGGCCGTGATGGTCAAGCGGATTAAGGCGCCCTGTAGTTACCAGTTGCGTTGCTTCTGGGAGTATGGGTTCGAGTCACTTCTGGGGTGTGAGTTTTCATTCGCATATAGTCCTGGGGGACCATTCAGGCTTGTTCGCATTTGTGTTCCTCACGTGTGCCCCAAAGAATGAGGTGATTTGGTGAAATGCTATGCCCAAGATTACCATCCGAGTTGCCGTCGGGGAAGTGGCTCAAATAGCCTCGGCTATCACTTCCTTTTGACGGCCGTGATGGTCAAGCGGATTAAGGCGCCCTGTAGTTACCAGTTGCGTTGCTTCTGGAGTATGGGTTCGAATCACTTCTGGGTGTGAGTTTTCATTCGCATATAGTCCTGGGGACCATTCAGGCTTGTTCGCATTTGTGTTCCTCACGTGTGCCCCAAAGAATGAGGTGATTTGGTGAAATGCTATGCCCAAGATTACCATCCGAGTTGCCGTCGGGGAAGTGGCTCAAATAGCCTCGGCTATCACTTCCTTTTGACGGCCGTGATGGTCAAGCGGATTAAGGCGCCCTGTAGTTACCAGTTGCGTTGCTTCTGGGAGTATGGGTTCGAGTCACTTCTGGGGTGTGAGTTTTCATTCGCATATAGTCCTGGGGACCATTCAGGCTTGTTCGCATTTGTGTTCCTCACGTGTGCCCCAAAGAATGAGGTGATTTGGTGAAATGCTATGCCCAAGATTACCATCCGAGTTGCCGTCGGGGAAGTGGCTCAAATAGCCTCGGCTATCACTTCCTTTTGACGGCCGTGATGGTCAAGCGGATTAAGGCGCCCTGTAGTTACCAGTTGCGTTGCTTCTGGGAGTATGGGTTCGAGTCACTTCTGGGGTGTGAGTTTTCATTCGCATATAGTCCTGGGGACCATTCAGGCTTGTTCGCATTTGTGTTCCTCACGTGTGCCCCAAAGAATGAGGTGATTTGGTGAAATGCTATGCCCAAGATTACCATCCGAGTTGCCGTCGGGAAGTGGCTCAAATAGCCTCGGCTATCACTTCCTTTTGACGGCCGTGATGGTCAAGCGGATTAAGGCGCCCTGTAGTTACAGTTGCGTTGCTTCTGGGAGTATGGGTTCGAGTCACTTCTGGGGGTGAGTTTCATTCGCATATAGTCCTGGGGACCATTCAGGCTTGTTCGCATTTGTGTTCCTCATGTGTGCCCCAAAGAATGAGGTGATTTGGTGAAATGCTATGCCCAAGATTACCATCCGAGTTGCCGTCGGGAAGTGGCTCAAATAGCCTCGGCTATCACTTCCTTTTGACGGCCGTGATGGTCAAGCGGATTAAGGCGCCCTGTAGTTACCAGTTGCGTTGCTTCTGGGAGTATGGGTTCGAGTCACTTCTGGGGTGTGAGTTTTCATTCGCATATAGTCCTGGGGACCATTCAGGCTTGTTCGCATATATATAATATATATATATATATATATATATATATATATATATACATTGTGACGGAGTTCCCCCCCTTATAATTCTCCCACGCCTGCAGTAAGAGTCATGTCTACTTTTCCCAAGCGTTCTCTACGTTGCAGGCTACAATTTGATATATGGGAGAGAGTGAAGTGTTCTCGGAGAGCCGAGAAATTTGTGAAATAGTAATATTTTGGCCTGTGGTTTAGGCCCTTTAGGGAGCCAAGATGGCGCTTGCTTCCCTGATCTCCCGCCAAAACCGTGTGACGTCAGTGGCACCGGATTGGTCACCGACAGCAGTGTGGCACCGGGAGCCAATGAGAACCTCCCGTGGCGAAAGTGACGTCACGAAGGAAGGGGGTCCGGCCAGCGCGCCGGGCTGGCGCCAGCAGTCAGACACGACACGTCATAGAGGTTGGGCGTGTGACGGATGGTCCTGTCAGTTGGACAGTTGTATCTCGCTACCTGTGGATTACGCGTCACCTGAAGTCCGCCAGTACTCTGAGAAGTCTTCCCTAGTTCATGTGTTGAACCAGAAGAGGGAATTGACGGTTATTTGAGCAACAAGTGGCTCCAGTCAGGTACTCTGCCAGTAGCAGTGAAGCCGTGCAGTGACGTATGTTGACGTCTGTGGCAATTCACCGGTTCGTGACAGCGTAGTGGCTGACAGAGCCACTGGGTAGCTGAGGAAGAGAGGACTATTTGGGGAACCGGACGACTGGAGCTGAGACGTAGGCGACAGCCGTTGCTGGGAGAAGACGACGGCCAGGAGACCGACTCCAACCTTCAAGAAGTCAAGGAGGAGGACGGACCTGCAGTGAGGAGGCACGGAGACGACGCGCTAAACGGTGGGACGACGAGAGGCTCTGGTAGGACACGACGACGTGTAGTGTGGGGGCGTTCCCGACACGAGGACCAGGAGCTACATCTCGACTCTCATCGGAGGATAGGGTGAAGTAGGTGGTTCTAGTTCCCTCCCCATTCCCCTTTAGTTAGATATATAATTCGACTATATTATCTAGCCTGAAGATTTTATATGTCGTGAGCAAGTCTCACTTTATGTCATGGTAAAGCACCAGGGTGCTAGACAGTACTATCAAGAGTACTTGTAATATTCATGTTGATTATTGGTGTGTACAGACACCAGGGACCAGTGATAAATTTACTGTGTGGTGTATATCTTTCTATAGATTTTGATATGAACATATAGTGGTAAATTATATATAAGATTATGCCAGTATGTGGAGGTTAGGCTATGTGCCCAGAAACTATTTATTTTCCATGTATTGATGATTGATTTATATACCATATATATGTCTACTGTTCATTCAGTGAATAATCATTTGTGAGTACAGCGAATTATTGCGTTATCGCCAACGAGAGAAAGTACTGAAAACTCCAGTTGTTAATAAGTTCATAATGTATTGTTGAGTGAGGAACAATGTGAAGCCATTACAGTGAATCATTATAGCATTGTTTGTAGAAAGACGGTTTGAGCCTGAGTACAGTGTACTGAGTAATACGGTTTATTTAGCCAATATCGAGTGTGCGAGTTTCTAGTAATATTGGAGAATTTAATGAAACAGCGCGCGTGAATCTAGAAAACAAGCAAATTTCGCGCGGAGAGACCATTGCGATCAGCTGTTCTTGACACTTGATGAGGAGGGGAGAGTGTTGCCCTCTAGCGGTCGCATAATATCCGTGGGAATTACCGGCCGAGTCAGGATCAGTTGATTTATCGATTATTGTGTGGTCTTGTGACATCTTTCATACATTTTAAGTAAAATACAAAACTCTCTTTGTGTTTTTATCATCCCCTCCATTGATCTTGTGGCTATACTATACCTGTAAGCATAGAGTGATAACAATAAGTACCTGCCTGATTCCTGATCTTCGAGTGTGACCTTGCCAAGGCTACCACTGAATACACCAGTCCACTGGTGGTGTTACTGGCCACCTTAAACACCAGTTGGCGATCTTGTGAATAACCGTAGAGCCCTATTGTTGGGGAGGGCACACGACAGTCGATGTGCACGAGTCGTGTTCTCACTCTTTCTTAATTAGAGGCCGTTAAGATTGACTGGGAGACTCTCCTGGCGTGCAGTGGCGCCGTGAGGATCGAGGGAAGACCCGCAGGGCTACGGTGAGTTACCTTGAGCATAACTATTGCTCACCCCAGAGTAAGGGTAGAGAATAATAGAGAGGTTTGAAACCCCCAACAACATATATATATATATATATATATATATATATATATATATTATAAT
>NC_091168.1:44323590-44387382 GCF_040958095.1 Procambarus clarkii | reverse complement strand
ATCTATATATATATATTTATATTCTATTATGGTGTATAAGAAGAACATAAGAACATAGAACAAAGGTAACTGCAGAAGGCCTATTGGCCCATACGAGGCAGCTCCTATTCTATAACCACCCAATCCCACTCATATACTTGTCCAACCCGTGCTTGAAACAATCGAGGGACCCCACCTCCACAATGTTACGCGGCAATTGGTTCCACAAATCAACAACCCTGTTACTGAACCAGTATTTACCCAAGTCTTTCCTAAATCTAAACTTATCCAATTTATATCCATTGTTTCGTGTTCTGTCCTGTGTTGATACTTTTAATACCCTATTAATATCCCCCCGGTTATGTCCATTCATCCACTTGTAAACCTCTATCATGTCACCCCTAACTCTTCGCCTTTCCAGTGAATGCAACTTAAGCTTTGTTAATCTTTCTTCATATGAAAGATTTCTAATTTGGGGAATTAACTTAGTCATCCTACGCTGGACACGTTCAAGTGAATTTAATATCCATTCTATAATATGGCGACCAAACTGAACTGCATAATCTAAATGGGGCCTAACTAGAGCAAGATATAGCTTGAGACCACACCAGGTGTCTTGTTACTAACGCTGCGATTAATAAATCCAAGTGTCCGATTTGCCTTATTACGAACATTTATGCATTGATCCTTTTGTTTTAAATTCTTACTAATCATAACTCCCAGATCCCTTTCGCAATCCGACTTCGCAATCACAACACCATCTAGCTCGTATCTTGTAACTCTATCATCATTACCTAACCTCAGAACTTTACATTTATCAGCATTAACTGCATCTGCCAATCCTTTGACCATTTCAAAAACCCTATCTAGATCAACTTGAAGTGATAGTGAGTCCTCCTCCGAATTAATTTCCCTTCCGATTTTCGTATCATCGGCAAATTTGCAAATGTTGCTACTCAAACCTGAATCTAAATCATTTATATATATTATAAACACAGAGGTCCCAGGACAGAGCCTTGAGGCACTCCACTTACAACATTTTCCCACTCTGACTTGATTCCATTTATACTAACTCTCTGTTTCCTTTGGTATAGCCATGCCCTAATCCAGCTTAATATAGCACCCCCAATACCATGAGACTCTATTTTTTTAATCAGTCTTTCATGTGGCACTGTATCAAAAGCTTTGCTAAAGTCAAGGTATACAACATCGCAATCCTTACCACTATCAACTGCCTCAACAATGCTAGAATAAAAAGATAACAAATTTGTTTAAACATGAACGGCCATTTATAAAACCATGTTGCGACTCAATTATTAATTTATGTTTTTCAAGATGAAGACGAATTTTTTTTGCTATTATAGATTCGAGTAACTTTCCCACAATAGACGTTAGGCTAATTGGTCGATAGTTAGCGCAAGTGATCTATCTCCTTTCTTAAAAACTGGTATCACATTAGCAACTTTCCAAAACTCTGGCACTCTGCCTGACTCTATTGATTTATTAAATATGGTTGACAGTGGTCACAAAGCTCCTCTTTGCATTCTTTAAGCACCCTAGCAAACACTTCATCGCCCTGGGGATTTGTTTGGTTTGAGTTTTACTATTTATTTAAGAACATCCTCCCTGGTAACTGCTAAACTCGTCAACCTGTCCTCGTCCCCACCCACATAGACTTGTTCGGCTGAAGGCATATTGTTAAGTTCCTCTTTAGTAAATACAGATACAAAATATTTATTAAAAATACTACTCATCTCTTCATCACTATCTGTTATTTGACCTGTCTCAGTTTTTAATGGACCTATCCTTTCCCTAGTCTTAGTACGATATACTGAAAAAAACCCTTTAGGATTTGTCTTTGCTTGCCCTGCTATGCGAACTTCATAGTTTCTTTTTGCTTTCCTTATCTCTTTTTTAAACATTTCTAACCAGTTGTACGAATTCCTGTTTCTAAAGTGACCTCCCCATTTTTAATCCTTTTGTACCAAGCTCTCTTTTTACCTATAAGGTTCTTCAAATTCTTTGTTATCCACTTTGGGTCATTAGTATTCGATCTATTCAATTTGTATGGTATACTACGTTCCTGTGCTTTGTTTAGAATATTCTTAAATAAGTTATATATTGAATCCACATCGAAATCCCTTTAAGTCACCTATCGCTGGTTCATGTCTCGTTCCAAGACTGGCCCACACCCCATACCCAAGACTTTCCAATCAATTTGACCAAAAATTTCTTAGGCTATTAAAATCAGCTTTTCGAAAATCTGGCACTTTAACAGAATTTTCTCCTACTGGTCTATTCCATTCTATGCTAAATCTGATTTCTTTGTGATCACTGCTCCCTAGCTCACTCCCTATTTCGATGTCATTAATTTGCGTTTCCTGTTAGTTAACACTAAATCTAAAATATTATTTTCCCGTGTTGGTTCCTTAATGTGTTGCGTAAGAAAGCAATCGTCATTAATTCTAGAAAATCTTCTGCTTCACTATTCCCTGTTTTGTTCAACCAGTTTATTCCGCTAAAATTAAAGTCACCCATGACATAAATACTGTTAGATCTAGATGCTCTAGATATTTCATCCCATAGATGCTTTGCTTCCATTCTGTCTAATTTGGTGGCCTATATATTACTCCTATTATAATATTATTAGCTTTTTCGTTTAATTCAATCCAAATAGTTTCTGGTGTGGCTCTGTTTTGATTCCCTCTTTGAGACTACATTTCAAATTGTCCCTAACATATATGGCTACTCCACTCCTCGTCTAATATATCTATCTGTGTGAAATAGTTTAAATCCATATATTTGATATTCAGCTAATAGTTCTCTATTTCTACATTCATCCACGTTTCGGTAAGTGCAATAATATCTATTTTTTCTGTGCAGACAAGAGCATTTAATTCGTTAATTTTATTTCTTAGACTTCTACTGTTAGTGTAATATACCCTAAGTGAATTGTTATTTTGCGGACCTTCTCTTTCCCTGATCGTTTTGCCAATTCCTTTCTCCCACAAACACATACTTTTATTACCTCCTTCCTCCAAATCAATTCCATACCTCTATCTACTAACAGTTTAAACCCAAACAAACACCTCTAACCACTTCTTCTAACGAGTTCGCAACAGCAACAACCCCAGCTCTCGATAGATGCACCCCATCACGAGCATACATTTCATTTCTTCCATAGAAGTGTTCCCAGTTGTCTATGAAAGATATTGCATTTGATTTGCAATATCTTTCCAGCCGGCAATTGACACCAAGTGCCCTCGATATCCATTCATTTCCCACTCCCTTTCTTGGAAGAATGCCACATATGATCGGGATTCCTCCCTTGCTCCTAACTAACTCTATGGCTGTTTTATACCTCTGAATCAGTTCCTCACTCCTGACTCGACCAACATCATTTCCTCCCACGCTAATGCAAATAATGGGATTGTTCCCATTACCAGCCATAATATCATTCATGTTGTTTATAATATCACCAATGCCAGCTCCGGGATAGCAAACCCTTACCTGTTCCCCCTATCTCTAGCACAAACGTTCTATCCAAATACCTTATCTGGGAATCTCCCACAACTAATGTTTGCTTAGGTACTTCCTTTACTTTCTGAGGGGCCTGCGCTTCCTTTCTCTTCGTTGCTTTCCCTTTTGCGCGATCCACAGTCTCTCCACAGCACTCTGGCAGTGGAGAGACTGCCAGAGTGCTGTGGCAGCAGCACTCTGGCAGCATACTGGCAGCATACTGGCGCTCGTATACTGGCAGCAGGTTTTCTTTCAAACATGTTTCATTGAATATGACCGCATATTCTGTATTTATTATTTTCTGTTTAGGGCTTCTATCCCTCTAACTATTTTCTTAGCATCAGGGCTTAATTGAAATAGGAGTTCTCCAAAACTCATTTTCGTACTTTTAAGGTGAAGAAAGAAGTGATTTACTATAGAGTGTATTACACTTATTTGTATAATTTGCACGACGTTTCGAACCTCCATGGTTCATTCTCAGTGAACAGATCTTACAATACTAGTTGATTTATACCCGCATTAGGTCAGGTGATAATACAATGAAGGTGAAAACATGGGGGGATACATAAGGGATAAACATAGGGGCTGCAGAAGCTTATTGGCCCATACGAGGCATCTCCTATCTAAACACAAAGATTAATCCAGTGTAATTGGCCTGTTATGTTGGACATAACAGGCCAATGAAGAAAACTTCTTTCTTCACCTTAAAAGTACGAAAATGAGTTTTGGAGAACTCCTATTTCAATTAAGCCCTGAAGCTAAGAAAATAGTTAGAGGGATAGAAGCCCTAAACCAGAAAAATATAAATACAGAATATGCGGTCATATTCAATTGAAATATATATATATATATATATATATATATATATATATATATATATATATATATATATATATATATATATATATATATATATATATTTATATATATATATATATATATATATATATATATATATATATATTTATATTTATATATATATTTATAATATATATATATATATATATATATATATAATATATATATATATATATATATATATATATATATATGCGAACAAGCCTGAATGGTCCCCAGGACTATATGCGAATGAAAACTCACACCTCAGAAGTGACTCGAACCCATACTCCCAGAAGCAACGCAACTGGTAACTACAGGGCGCCTTAATCCGCTTGACCATCACGGCCGTCAAAAGGAAGTGATAGCCGAGGCTATTTGAGCCACTTCCCACTTCATTCGCATATAGTCCTGGGGGACCATTCAGGCTTGTTCGCATTTGTGTTCCTCACGTGTGCCCCAAAGAATGAGGTGATTTGGTGAAATGCTATGCCCAAGATTACTATCCGAGTTGCCGTCGGGGAAGTGGCTCAAATAGCCTCGGCTATCACTTCCTTTTGACGGCCGTGATGGTCAAGCGGATTAAGGCGCCCTGTAGTTACCAGTTGCGTTGCTTCTGGGAGTATGGGTTCGAGTCACTTCTGGGGTGTGAGTTTTCATTCGCATATAGTCCTGGGACCATTCAGGCTTGTTCGCATTTGTGTTCCTCACGTGTGCCCCAAAGAATGAGGTGATTTGGTGAAATGCTATGCCCAAGATTACCATCCGAGATGCCGTCGGGGAAGTGGCTCAAATAGCCTCGGCTATCACTTCCTTTTGACGGCCGTGATGGTCAAGCGGATTAAGGCGCCCTGTAGTTACCAGTTGCGTTGCTTCTGGGAGTATGGGTTCGAGTCACTTCTGGGGTGTGAGTTTTCATTCGCATATAGTCCTTGGGACCATTCAGGCTTGTTCGCATTTGTGTTCCTCACGTGTGCCCCAAAGAATGAGGTGATTTGGTGAAATGCTATGCCCAAGATTACCATCCGAGTTGCCGTCGGGGAAGTGGCTCAAATAGCCTCGGCTATCACTTCCTTTTGACGGCCGTGATGGTCAAGTGGATTAAGGCGCCCTGTAGTTACCAGTTGCGTTGCTTCTGGGAGTATGGGTTCGAGTCACTTCTGGGGTGTGAGTTTTCATTCGCATATAGTCCTGGGGACCATTCAGGCTTGTTCGCATTTGTGTTCCTCACGTGTGCCCCAAAGAATGAGGTGATTTGGTGAAATGCTATGCCCAAGATTACCATCCGAGTTGCCGTCGGGGAAGTGGCTCAAATAGCCTCGGCTATCACTTCCTTTTGACGGCCGTGATGGTCAAGCGGATTAAGGCGCCCTGTAGTTACCAGTTGCGTTGCTTCTGGGAGTATGGGTTCGAGTCACTTCTGGGGTGTGAGTTTTCATTCGCATATAGTCCTGGGGACCATTCAGGCTTGTTCGCATTTGTGTTCCTCACGTGTGCCCCAAAGAATGAGGTGATTTGGTGAAATGCTATGCCCAAGATTACCATCCGAGTTGCCGTCGGGGAAGTGGCTCAAATAGCCTCGGCTATCACTTCCTTTTGACGGCCGTGATGGTCAAGCGGATTAAGGCGCCCTGTAGTTACCAGTTGCGTTGCTTCTGGGAGTATGGGTTCGAGTCACTTCTGGGGTGTCAGTTTTCATTCATATATATATATATATATATATATATATATATATATATATATATATATATAAATAAAAATGGAAATGTTCGTTAGTTCAAAATCGCTAATCTCCGAAAGTTCTTCACCGATAGCTTTGAAATTTTCACACAACATTCCATTCGTATCCGAGCAGGTTTATATATACAACCTATATATATGTCACGTCTGTGACGGTAAAAAAAAACATGCTTTTTCTGAAAAACTGTGTTTTTCATGTAAGGGAAATCTTCAAAACCGCTTTACCGATTGCTTTGAAATTCAAATAGGGCGTGTCTTTTTATATATCTACTATATACATGTCTCACCTGTGACAGGAAAAAAACATGTTTTTTTTAAACAGCGCCATCTGTTGGAAGTAAGAGCAACACACGCTATAATCTCTGAAAGATCTTCACCAATTGCTTTGAAATTTTGAAACACCGTTGCATTCGAATAGGCGCATCTTTTTATATACCTACTATATAGATGCCACCCCTGTGACAGGTAAACAAATGCGTTTTTGAAAAAACAGCACCATCTGTTGCACATAATGGCACATGCACGCTATACTAAATATGTCACAAATTCCATTTCAATGTTTCCGATTGCATTGATAAATTTTATTTTCATAGATTTCGATTTATTTTATTTTTTATTGAATTATTTTGTGTGACATTGTGTTGGAATTGAGCTGTCTTGTTTACCATACCGTTCATTTCGTAAGTATAACTATAGATGCCACACCTGTGGCAGGTAAAACTATGCTTTTCTTGAAAAACAGCGCCATCTGTTGCATGTAAGTGCAACACACATGCTATACTAGATATGTTACAATTCTATTTCAATGTTTCTGATTCCATTGACATATTGAATTTTCAAAGATTTTATTCATTTTCATTTTGATTTAATTATTTTGTGTGAATTGCGTAGGAATTGAGCTGTGTTGTTTACCATACCGTTCATTTCTTGAGTATAGTTTATTTTATATATTTTTTCTTATTTTCATTTCATTTTTTAACTGTTTTTCTTATATTTCAGTGATGGGAACATCAGATCACTTGATGTTCCAAATTTTCTGATGGGAACATCAGACCATTTGGGAAGGCACCCGGCGAGGGAGTGGGGAATGGTGGGGATGACGAAGGGACGGAAGTGAGAGATGGTGGGGATGACAAGGGGACAAGGTAGGGGGTAATGGTGGGGAAGGACGAGAGAACAGGGAAGTTTGGGATGGTGGGGACGAGGGGATGGGGGAATGGAGAATGGTGGGGAGGAGAAAACGACAGTGAAGTAGGGCATGGTGGGAAGAAAGAGGGGATGGTAGAGTGGGGAATGGTGGAGAGGACGAAGGGACGGTGGAGTGGGGAATGGTTGGGAGGCCGAGGAGACAGGTGAGGGGGGATTGGTGGGGAGGACTGGGGGACAGGGATGGTTGCTGTGGCTCAGCAACGCAGATGCGTTGCTGAGCCACAGCAACGCGTGGCCGGGTACTGCTAGTAATCTATATAAATAAAAATGGAAATGTTTGTTTGTTCAAAATCGATAATCTCCAAAAGTTCTTCACCGATTGCTTTGAAATTTCACACACAGTTCCATTCGCATCCGAGTAGGTTTTTATATACATACTATATAGATGTCACGTCTGTGACGGGAAAGAACATGTTTTTTTTTTAAACTGTGTTTTTCATGTGAAGGAAATCTTCGAAATCTCTTTACCAATTGTTTAGAAATTTTGACATAACGTTGCATTCGAACAGACAAGTGTTTTTATATACCTACTATTTACGTGCCTCACCTGTGTCAGGAAAAAACATGCTTTTTTTGGAAATCAGCGTCATCTGTAGGACGTAAGAGCAACACATGCAGTACTCTCCGAAAGTTCTTCTCCGATTGCTTTGAAATTTTGACACGACGTTCCATTCGAATACGTGCATGTTTTTATATACCTACTATTTAGATGCCACACCTGTGACAGGTAAAAACATGCTCTTTTGGAAAACCAGCGCCATCTGTTGCACGTAAGAGCAACACACGCAATTTAAAATACGTTACAATTTCATTTCAGTGTTTCCGATTGCATTGATAAATTGATTTTTCATAGTGTTTGATTTATTTTCATTTGTTTTAATTATTTTGTGTGACATTGCCTTGGAATTGAGCTGCGTTGTTTACCATAGTGTTCATTTCGTGGGTATAGTATATTTGTTTTATTTTTCATTGTTTTTGATTTCATGTTCTTAACTGTTCTTATTTTCAGTGCAATTGGTGGTGAAATTGAGCTGTGTCGATTGATCTGCATTTAAATTGAAATATTTCGTTATTATTTTTTGTTTTGTATTATTTTTGAAAACAAGAAAATGGAAAATACGTTTATTTCACAGCTGCAAATGTGCAACAAACAGCTATGCATCCACCGGCTACAACGGTTACTGCTTTCTTCACGTTATGTCAAAATGACCCATTTGCAAAAACACTGCTGTATTCGGAAGTGCCTACGTATTACACGTGGAATGCCAGTAGAAAATCATTTGAACGACGCAAACAAGGAGAGCGAGTCGACGGACAACCTGGCATATTCAAATAAACTACGATAGGCAGACATCCACTGTGCATCCCAATCAAGATTAATGCTTCTTTCTTCGCAGGCTGATGGTAAATGTGCCTGGATCAACGTCTTCCAGCAATTGAGACTTGTCAACATCGTAACACATGTCACTTCCCGTAGTGTATGACTTGCTTGGTATTAATTGGAGAACGACCGACACTGGGATGAATGCATTAATGACGAGTCTAACACGTCACATCCAAATCAAAATCATGCATTGTTTGCAATCATATTGACCGCCTGGTCTCCTTCATCTCCAACAAAGTTATGAGAGAAATATAAATTGCACATGGCTGAAGATATTGTACGTCGAATACGCAAGGAAAATTCAAATATGAATATGGATTTCACAGCAGAAATCTACAACGAAGCGTTGATAATGATTGAAGATTTGTGCTTAGAAATCGCAAAGTTCTCAATCAATTGGAAATGCCATCACTGAATCGATCTGCTGCAGCTTCGTTCGATGTAGAATTGCGTCGTGAACAAAGTAACAACACGAGTGATCAGTTGTCGTATGTGCAATCAAATATTCCTAATCTAACGCTCAAGCGAAAAAGCATTTACAATCAAATAAACAAAACTGTCAATAACGGGCTTGAGAAATTTTCTTAGATGCGCCAGGAAGAACTGGTAAAACCTTTTTAATTAGACTGATTCTGGCAGCATTTCGAGCCCAAAATGGCATAGTCTAAGCTCTTGCATCGTCCGGAATAGCTGCGACATTGCTACCAAGTGGAAGAACTGCTACCTCGGCTTTGAAATTGCCATTGAACATACAATTCATTGAAACTCCCACGTGCAACATTTCAAAAGCATCCGGCACACGAACTTAACAATATTATTCAGTCTAACATTCAAAGCGAGGCAATCACATACAAGTTCGTCGACACTGTTGAGGAAGCAGATGAAGCGTTTATTTATCCAACAGAATTTTTTAATTCAATCGATCTGCCAGGGATACCATCACACGTATGTCAATTGAAAATCGGCGTGCCAATTATCATGATCAACCAGCCAAAACTTTGCAACGCCACGCGGCTTACAGTAAAAAAAAATTAATCAGCGACGTCGTAGAAGTAACAATCTTGACAGGACCTTTCAAATGTCAAGATGTCCTAATTCCTCGTATTCCTATGATTCCAACAGATATGCCATTTCAATTTTAGAGATTGTAATTTCCAATTCGATTGGCATTTGTAATCACCATCAACAAAGCTCAGGGACAACATTTAGAATTGTGCAGTTTATATCTAGACGAGGATTGCATCTCATGGAAAATTATATTTTGCGTGTTTTAGAGTCGGCAAACCAGACAGTCTCTATATCTCCACAGAGAATGGAACAACAAAAATTATTGTATACCCACAAGCATTGTAATATTAAACATATTAGAAACGTGTGTTTTCCCTTTTCTTTTTTTTCCTACTTACCCAGACTGAGCCACTGCAACGTGTGGCTGGTACTGCTAGTATTTAACATAAATAGCTACAAAACATTTAAGATTTATTAAAAAATATATGTCTGGAAGCTAAATCAACTCCATAGGACAATAGTTTTGTTATATTTATGTCAAAGTGACATAGTTGAACAGATATACAAGATTTAGACCGAGAACACCCCAACCAGGACAAAATGATATCCTTCAAAAGGCTAGAAAAACAAATAATTCTCCTCCAGATGCACCAGGCGGCCTCCGAAGACGACTTAGAACATCCTCAATTGCACGACTCATTAATCATTAGCTCTGCTGATCTACCAGAAGAACTACAAGGTGAGAACTGCTGTGACAAAGCCCATGACCTAATTAATTCAAAGTTGAAAGTTAACGTTTATATCAAATCAGCATTGAGGATAGAAAAAAATCAGCCTTCAGGATAGAAAAAAGCAGAATCTGGAAAAATCTCATTAGTGACTGAGCCTTACCTTGTCCAAGATGCTAGCGTGCACTCCATTGGTTAAATAATTATCTATCACCGTGAAAGTTCGCAACATTACAGTAAAGTCTCCATGTACTTACTTAAGCATCTTCTTCAGTATTTTAATGAATGCTAACTCGTTTGTATTATTATATCTATTATCTATAAGTTTAATGGTAATTGAATAAAGATTAATTAATTAATTAAGATTATATTTGTTTTAATGTTATATTAAGGGTAGGATCATAATTAAGCTAATTATAAATAATTATCTTTTATATTATATTATATTAAGATTACATTATGTTAAGATTCTATAATATTAAGATTAAATTAATAAGTATTAATTAATTAAGATTATATTCATAAGTATTAATTAATTTAAATTATCTTTGTCATTTTTATTAATTCCATAATATTTTTGGATACTAATTTTGTCAATCTTTATTGAGTCTTTAATTTTACTTGTAATTTGTATCCTACTTGCCTAATTATATTGATTTTATTTCATTTTTAACTTGTTCCTATTACCTTAGTCTGGATACTGAAATTGGAAGTTGTTGTAAGTGAATCATAGGCATAATCCTATGTTGGTGGGCTTAGTATATACGTTGGTATATATACTAAGTATATATACTTAGTATATATACTTAGTATATATACTAAGTAACCTCTTTAAGCACCAACGTATATACTATGCCCACCAACATAGGATTATGCCTGAACGGTAGAAGTGAGTGCCCCCAAAGACACACAGCCAGTGTTCTCAATGCTTATATTCGCCGAGCGCTTACCCACTGCTCCGAATGGAGCAACGTGAGTAGAGAGTTTGAAAGAGTAACTCAGGTATTGGTGAACAGAGGATATAGCAACGCGGAAATAAACGCTGCTATAAGAAGACACTTGGACCGATGGTATAATCCTGAACCTAGAACAGAAACCACAATTTCTCCAATAAAATTATATTACAAATCAACCATGCACAGTGAACATATAAAAGAGGAAAGAATAATGAAAAAATAATCCGTAAAGGAGTAAAAAGCATTACTCCTAACCAAAACATAAACCTGATAATATTCTACAAAACCAAGAAGACTTCCGAACGCCTTATCAAAAACAGCCCGAAGCCGACGGAGAACCCTCTACAGCAGTCAAGCGTTGTATACATGTACACTTGCCCCCACGAAGGATGTAACCTTCAATCTAAGTACATAGGTATGACGTCGACCAAGCTGACGAGGCGTTTGACATGTCATCTTCAATCTGGTGCCCCCAGGAATCACTTGAGACAAGCCCATGACATCACCCTAACAAGAGAAATGTTGAACAAAAATACCTGTATAATAGACAAAACCCAAGATGCAAGAAGATTACAAATTCTTGAAGAAATTCACATAAGAATAGAACAACCTACCATGAACACCCAAATCAAGGAACTATTTACTCTACCCACCATGAGAGTAAGGACAAGACCAGAACATAACGATGCCAACACAGAAGACACTGTTCAACATAACAGGCCAATTACACTTGATTAATCTTTGTATGTGGATAGCAGCTGCCTCGTATGGGCCAATAGGCCTTCCGCAGTTACCTTTATTCTTATGTTCTTATGTGCTTCATCCCCCATTTATCCCTTATGTATCCCCCATGTTTTTACCTTTATTGTCTTATCACCTGACCCAGTGCGGGTATAAATGAACCAGTTCTGTAAATTCTTTTCACTTTAGAATGAACCACGGAGGTTCGAAACGTTGTGCAAATTGCATAAATAAGTGTAATACGTTCTATAGTTATTCACTTTTTTCTTCACCTTGAATTTACGAAAATGAGTTTTGGAGAACTCCTCTTTCAGCTAAGCCCTGATGCTAATAAAATAGTTAGAGGGATAGAAGCCCTAAATCAGAAGATAGTAAATACAGAGTATGCGGTCATATTCAATGATATATATATATATATATACATATATAACTCACACCCCTCAGTTGCATATTGTCCTGGGGACCATTCAGGCTTGTTCGCATATATACATATATATATATATATATATATATATATATATATATATATATATATATATATATATATATATATATATATATATATATATATATTGTGACGATAATCTCCTTCAAGAGATTGAGCCTGCTCTTCCCTCCAAAAATACGTCGATACATCTATATAAAACTACTATGGAAGAAATGTCCAACAATGACAACAACATCTCCAAGGTTTGCCAGAGAGCAAAACGTATGCAGCCAGGAACACCTGCTCTGCCTCAAACCGCCAAACTACCTGTCTTGTTGCCGGCTCCTCGCTGATTGGCCGCCGGTCTAGCTGCAACTGCACTCCACCCACCATACTACTTGATGTCTGGGGCCGCCACGACCTCAGTCTTCAGAATATTCAGTGCTTTCTTACGGTTAACACTTCTTCTTGGTAGACTAACCTGTGGCTTACGTGTACTAAGAGAGGTGATAGCTTAAAGCCAATATTCCTGCACCTCTCATTTTATTGTATATTGCACAGTTTGTTATTGCTCACTTGTCTTAATGTAACTTTTCACTTTGTCATTCGATTATTCTTATTATTTTGATTGATTGATTTTATTATACGAATTTGTATGTCCATTTTATTCATGTTTTGTTTATCTAACGTAATTAAAATTCCATTGTTAAAATTTACTTGTGTTTTGTGTGTCTTCTCCTTACCTTACCACAGACGAAGTTCCAGATTTTCTATTTTTTTTTTATTCTATGTGACGAGGCCATACCCCTAGCTTTGAACAGCCGAACACCAACGCGTTACCGTCACATATTATATGGGGGCCTGTCCTAGGAGCTTCACTCAGGTACTGGTGCCAAGTGGTAATTAATGGTAAGCGTATTTAACTTTGTTAACGTAGCTTTTACTATTTTTCATATTCAATTTCATTTTTATAAGGTGCGGTGTATTGTGCATTACGAGAGTAACATATGGTGAAGGTGAGACAACTTTGGATTACGTGGTGACTGTAGGCCGCATTCATACTCTTAATTGGTCATCTCTCCCTCCGTGTTATTACTCGTGTTTACCATCTTTGTCCCTTGGATATTTCTCATTTTTGACAGATCATATTGGTACCCTGGTACTGTGGTCTGCCCCGGGTCAAGAGCACCCAATCTTCTGCAATCTGACTGTAGGAGGACAAAGAGGGCCATAGTTCCTCTAGCTCGAACTTTAGTTGCTGAATTGGGACCTCAGCAGCAGTTCTCGTCACCAGTTGACACCTCGCACCCCTACACGTCAGTCAGAGATGATGATACATACAACGGTAGGGAATTAGCTTACTTTTTCAGAGCACAAAAGTTCGCTAATTCTGTAAGTATCATATTAAATTCAGTAGGAAAAACTTGCTTTATGTCCTATAGAGACTCGGCAAGGTATGCCTACATCCTTGGACTACCAATTTTACTTTTGAGGCAATTAACTGTTTCATTTGTTTTCGAAACTCTGTTTCATTTGTTAGTAGGATTTTCTTGCCCTTATTCTCTTACATGAGTACCGGGTACAAGATTTCCTGCGCCCTTGATTTAAATTAATCATTTAACATCTTGTACTTAACTTTAATTGTTAAAGATCCCACAGGATAGGTATCAGTTGCCACGTTGTCCTGTTTCTGACATTCACTATAACTGAATATTCGTGTACATTTATTTGCTAATTTCACCATGTTTCATCTCCAAGCTTTCCGTGCAGATCCAGCAGGTGCAATAGGGACTTTAAGTCATGCCAAGAAGACTGAATTACAAACTCTTGCACATGAGTATCAACTAACAGTTCCCTACCAAGCCAACAAGAGTGAAATACACACCCTGTTGCTGGATCATTTCTTAGAGCAAGGTAAGATAGACTCTGAAACTCATGAAACTTACTATATTGCAGATAAAACTGATTTGGCAACGATGAAACTCAAACTAGAGCTGGCCAAGATTGAACGTGAACAACAAAGAGAAGCGGCTGCCATACGAAAGGACGAACACGAACGTGAAATCGCCCTCAAGGAACGTGAACTCGCCCTCAAGGAACGTGAGGTTGCCATGCTCCAGGAGCGGGAACGCGTACAGCTTGAAACACTCCAGGAGCGGGAACGCGTACAGCTTAAAACACTCCAGGAGCGGGAACGCTTACAGCTTGAAACCAAACAACGCGAGTTGGAGATGCAACGCGAACATGACAAGCAACAAGCGACTCTGGCTCTAGAGTGTCGTCAACGAGAATACACGTTGGAAACTTCACACCTCGCTCAACGCCAGCAAGCTACTGCCAATCTTCCCGTCAGTTTTAATATATCACATGCAAGTAAGTTAATGCCATCCTTTGTAGAAGCAGAAGTTGATGTGTTTTTTCACCACCTTTGAAACCCTTGCTAATCAACTCAGTTCGCCTGTCGACCAATGGGCCACACTTCTCAGAGTCCATCTTACAGGTAGAGCTGCAGTCACACTCAGTACTTTGGCGTCTGAGAATGACTACCAGACTCTGAAACAAGCAGTGTTGGACGCCTACCTCCTTTCTACAGAAAGTTATAGAAGGAAATTCCGTGACCACCTGAAGGCAAGTACCACTACCTTCCTCGAGTTTGCTAACACAAAACGGAGGTATTTCATGAAATGGCTGGAAGCAGCACATGTCTCTACTTTTACAGAACTCGTCAACCTGATGCTAGTTGAAGAATTCTTGAGGCGTGTGCCGCCTCCTGTCCGTCTCTACTTAGCAGATAAAGAAGAAACCGACTACCTGAAGTGTGCTAAGTCGGCTGACACTTACAGCCTCATCCACCGGCTGACACCTGAACCATCCTCCAGTAAGAAGTCGTGGTACAGTTACGAGAAAGTGAGCACCGATCAAGCTGGCTCGCAATTGTACTGCAAGTATTGTAGACTCTATGGACATACCATAGACAAGTGTGGTAAGTCTCAATACAAGGGAACCACTGACCCACAAAAACCCAAACCAACTCCTCCTAAGTCCGGTAAGCCTGTGATGAATGTTGGTGTTAATGTTAATGGTCTTTCTCTTTTCAGTAACCACCTGTATACTGGAACTGTCTCTGCCAACGGTTCAAATCCGGAGGGACGTTTCAAATTGAAGATCTTGAGGGACACAGCGGCTCTTCAATCGATCATCTTGAAGTCGGCTGTGCCCAACATCGTCTATACCGGAGAAACTGTCTTCATCACTGACCTCACTGCTACCACTCCATACCCTCTCGCCAGAGTCCACCTGGATTGTCCCTACGTGAACGGAGAAGTCCAAGTCGCCGTCAGGGAAAAGCCTTTTCCCATGCCTGGAGTGCAACTTCTCCTAGGCAACGACTTGGCAGAAGACCTGCAACCGACCAACCTGATCGTCATGGACAAACCCCAGGTGTGTAACTCTGTGCCAATAAACCCTATTCTAGCGTATGTTCCAGCAGAGGTTCAAGAGAGTGATGAAGTTTCTCCTCCGGTTCTCGTGACCACCCGTGCACAAGCCGCACGTCCACAGCCAGCTGACTCTACTGCTACCGCTGTCCCTCAAGACCCTCAGAAACTACCCCCGCATCTGACCAAGTTGGAGTTCCGTAAGTTGCAGAGGGAAGATCTTACTTTAACACCATTGTTTTTCCAGGCTGAGACTCAACCCGACAGTATTCCTGGGTTCTTCCTAGAGAACGACTTGCTCTACCGCAGATATAGACCCAGTAAACTGAAGGAGGAGGACGATTGGGCCAACATCGAACAACTTGTGATTCCTACCAGCCTGCGGCCCACTATTCTACACCTGGCCCACGGAGCACTCTCCCACTACGGCTTCAACAAGACTTACCATGGAATTCGTCAAGACTACTACTGGCCAGGTATGGTAAATAGCGTCAAACAGTACGTAAAACAGTGTCATACATGTCAGATGGCAGGCAAACCGAACATCTCCATTCCCAGAGCGCCACTGATTCCCATACAGGTGCCTGCGGAACCTTTCCACAGACTCATAATAGACTGTGTTGGTCCTTTACCTCGGACCAGTTCAGGTAACGCCTACATCCTAACCATCCTGTGTCCTACCACCAGATTTCCCATAGCAGTTCCAGTGAAGAACATCACGGCTGCTACGGTTGTGAAACATCTATTGAAGATCTTCACTCAATACGGATTTCCCAGGGAGATTCAGAGCGACTGTGGTACCAACTTCACCAGTGATCTCTTCAAAAGGACACTGGAGGAGTTCAACATCAAACAGGTATTGTCCAGCCCCTATCATCCTGCTTCACAGGGTTCTCTTGAACGTAGTCATCAGACTATCAAAGCACTCTTGAAAAAGTTTTGTAGTGAAACCTCTAAGGATTGGGATAAGCAAATCGACCTTATAATGTGTATATACAGAAGTCTCCCCAATGAGTCCCTAGGAGTATCTCCTTATGAGATGCTCTACGGCCGTAAGTGCCGTACTCCCCTTAAGGCTTTCAAAGACTCTCAGAGATGCCACCTTCAGTGAGCATCAGAATGTGCCCCAGTTTCTTCAAAACCTTCAACACATTCTAGAGAGAGTCCACCGTTTTGCCCATGATAATCTATTGAAAGCCCAGGAGAGGATGAAGACTCATTACGACCAGACCAGCAAAGTAAGAAAATTTAAGCCAGGAGACTTCATCCTAGCATACTTCCCTATCCCAGGTTCACCTTTACAAAACAGGTTTTCAGGACCCTACCGCGTCAAAGAGTGCAGAAATAACAACAACTACGTCATAGAGACTCCAGATAGGCGGCAGAAGACCCAGCTGTGCCACGTCAACCTCCTGAAGCAATATAATGGTACTCCTCCCACTGTCCTGACTAACTGTTCTACCTTCACAGAACCCTACATCCACAGTGAGACCTTCCCCGCTTCTCCTCCCGAAAGCACTGACAAGGAGTCAGCGCTTTATAATTCCGAAATCCTTAATGATCTTCCCAAATACTTTCAGGATAATAATCGTGCTCCTTTGCCCTATTCTAATTCCACTCTCACCTCGTCAGATAAGCCCTTCATCCTCCATGTCGACGCCAGTGGTACCGACGTTGGTGGTGTCGTGATGCAGCAACGAGGCGAGGAGAATACACCTGTCAGCGACTACTGCTACAAGGAACTACGGAACAATTGGCAAGGAGCTACTCTTCATCATCCTGAAGCTCCAGCACTTCACTCCACACCTGAAAAGTGCACGGTCCACCATCAACATGGACCACACCACCCTACACCTCCTGCAGCACGCCCACTTCTCATCTCAACGTCTTCTACTATGGGCTTGCTAACTGCAGAAATTCAACCTGGAGACACACTATACCAAGATTCCGACAACATCTTAGCCCATGATCTCTCCAGAGTTTATGAAGTAGAAGCGACTCCATCTATTACTCCACCACATAACGACGTACTTCTTCCAGAACCGCAGGCTTCGGGGGAGAGTTGTGACGATAATCTCCTTCAAGAGATTGAGCCTGCTCTTCCCTCCAAAAATACGTCGATACATCTATATAAAACTACTATGGAAGAAATGTCCAACAACGACAACAACATCTCCAAGGTTTGCCAGAGAGCAAAACGTATGCAGCCAGGAACACCTGCTCTGCCTCAAACCGCCAAACTACCTGTCTTGTTGCCGGCTCCTCGTTGATTGGCCGCCGGTCTAGCTGCAACTGCACTCCACCTACCAGACTACTTGATGTCTGGGGCCGCCACGACCTCAGTCTTCAGAATATTCAGTGCTTTCTTACGGTTAACACTTCTTCTTGGTAGACTAAGCTGTGGCTTACGTGTACTAAGAGAGGTGATTGCTTAAAGCCAATATTCCTGCACCTCTCATTTTATTGTATATTGCACAGCTTGTTATTGCTCACTTGTCTTAACGTAACTTTTCACTTTGTCATTCGATTATTCTTATTATTTTGATTGATTGATTTTATTATACGAATTTGTATGTCCATTTTATTCATGTTTTGTTTATCTAACGTAATTAAAATTCCATTGTTAAAATTTACTTGTGTTTTGTGTGTCTTCTCCTTACCTTACCACAGACGAAGTTCCAGATTTTCAATTTTTTTTTTATTCTATGTGACGAGGCCATACCCCTAGCGTTGAACAGCCGAACACCAACGCGTTACCGTCACAATATATATATATATATATATATATATATATATATATATATATATATATATATATATATATATATATATATATATATATATATATTGTTGACCAAGTTGCTGCAGAGTGCCTGGGCGCTGCAACAACACAACACGACATTGCTCGCCTCACAGCAGTAGCAGCACCACATGCAGGGGATTTCCTGTTAGCAACCCCAATGTCGGCAACTGGCACGCGTCTCACACCACACGCCCTCCGAATTGCTGTGGCCCTCCGCCTTGCTGCCCCAATCCACACCAGATATAGGTGTATTTGCGGCGAGGTGGTGGCTGACAGGTACGGCCACCATGGCCTACTATGCCAAAGCACAGGGGGATGGCACTCGAGGCACAGTGAAGTTAACGACATCGTCAAGAGGAGCCTCACCACAGCTGGATGCCCAGCTGAAAGAGAGCCCCGTTACCTAACGCCCCGTAACTCTGATGCTCTTATTGGTCGCCTGGATGGTATCACAGTGAACCCCTGGAAGAATGGCAAGCAGTTGGTATGGGACTACACGTGCGTATCAACCCTGGCTAACACCTACATTAACCTCAGTGTTGCACAACCAGGTGGCGCTGCCACCCACAGGGAAGCAGCCAAATCCCATAAGTATAGAGAACTGGATCACCACTACAATTTTGTCCCCATTGCTTCTGAGACACTCGGCGCCTGGAGTAAAAGTGCTACCAGTTTTTTGAAGGAACTGGGTTCTAGGCTCATTGAAACAACAAGGGACCCAAGAGCTGCAAGATTTCTTTTCCAGCGCCTCAGTGTGGCGATACAGAGGGGAAATGCGCACTGCATCCAGGGTTCCTGCCCGCCATCTGAGGAGCTGGAGGAACTCGACAACCTATGATAACCATCTTTGTAACCGATATGTAACTCCTCTTTTGTAACAAAGTTCAAATAAAGTAAATATATATGTGTACATACAAAAGAATGGGGGTGGTAGGAGAAGATAATATTAGTGTTCAGAGAGAAACCACAAGGTCTCCTCTGAATACTTTTTATTTTCTTCTCCGAGGCTATGGGTCCCCACATTGGCACCCTATATATATAAATATATATATATATATATATATATATATATATATATATATATATATATATATATATATATATATATATATATATATATATTAATTAATTATCAATTAATTAATTAACAATTTATTAATTAACAATCAATTAATTAACAAATGAACAATTAATTCATGAAAACTTGGCTTATTAGGCAGATCAGGCCTTGCATAGTAGGCTGAGAAGTGCGTTCTGGCTACTAGGAACGACATATATATATATATATATATATATATATATATATATATATATATATATATATATATATATATATATATATATATATATATATATATATATATATATATATAAATATTTATATATATGTCGTACCTAGTAGCCAGAACACACTTCTCAGGCTACAATGCAAGTTCCGATTTGCCTAATAAGCCAAGTTTTCCTGAATTAATTTTTCCTGAATTTTTTTTCTTATGAAATGATAAAGCTACCCATTTCATTATGTATGAGGTCAATTTTATTTTATTGGAGTTAAAATTAACGTAGATATATGACCGAACCTAACCAACCCTACCTAACCTAACCTAACCTATCTTTATAGGTTAGGTTAGGTTAGGTAGCCAAAAAAGTTAGGTTAGGTTAGGTAGTCGAAAAACAATTAATTCATGAAAACTTGGCTTATTAGGCAAATCGAGCCTTGCATAGTAGGCCGAGAAGTGCGTTCTGGCTATTAGGTACGACATATATATATATATATATATATATATATATATATATATATATATATATATATATATATATATATATATATATATATATATATATATATATATATATATATATTATTAAATATGACAGAAAAAGTAAGATTAATAATTCTAACACGAATTTTCTCAATCTTTCGTACATTTCTTTTCACTGTTGGTGGTAATTCAAAAATCAATTCTCCAAAATTCATTTTTATTTCTAGTCTGACGCGACACTTGAGCGCATTTCGTAAAACTTATTACATTTTCAAAGACTTTAGTTTAAACATACACAACTGAATAGAACTTACACATCTCCGATTTGTTTATATCTACATTTGAGTGAGGTGAATGGGGTGAGGTGGTATTTAATAAGGTATTAATTTCATCAACACAACACAGAACACGAAACAATGGGTATTGAATAGAAGTGATTGTAGAAAGCCTATTGGTCCATATTTCTTGATGCTTCTATATTGGAGCGGAGTCTTGAGGTGGGTAGAATATAGTTGTGCATTAATTGGCTGTTGATTGCTGGTGTTGACTTCTTGATGTGTAGTGCCTCGCAAACGTCAAGCCGCCTGCTATCGCTGTATCTATCGATGATTTTTGTGTTGTTTACTAGGATTTCTCTGGCGATGGTTTGGTTGTGGGAAGAGATTATATGTTCCTTAATGGAGCCCTGTTGCTTATGCATCATTAAACGCCTAGAAAGAGATGTTGTTGTCTTGCCTATATACTGGGTTTTTTGGAGCTTACAGTCCCCAAGAGGGCATTTGAAGGCATAGACGACGTTGGTCTCTTTTAAAGCGGTCTGTTTTGTGTCTGGAGAGTTTTTCATGAGTAGGCTGGCCGTTTTTCTGGTTTTATAGTAAATCGTCAGTTGTATCCTCTGATTTTTGTCTGTAGGGATAACGTTTCTATTAACAATATCTTTCAGGACCCTTTCCTCTGTTTTATGAGCTGTGGAAAAGAAGTTCCTGTAAAATAGTCTAATAGGGGGTATAGGTGTTGTGTTGGTTGTCTCTTCAGAGGTTGCATGGCGTTTCACTTTCCTTCTTATGATGTCTTCGACGAAACCATTGGAGAAGCCGTTGTTGACTAGGATCTGCCTTACCCTACAGAGTTCTTATCGACTTGCTTCCATTCTGAGCTGTGGCTGAGAGCACAGTCGACATATGCGTTAACAACACTCCTCTTGTACCTATCTGGGCAGTCGCTTTTGGCATTTAGGCACATTCCTATGTTCGTTTCCTTAGTGTGGAAGTGGAAAGTGTGGAAACTGCGTTTCTGCAGTGTGGAAACCTCCGCTCTTTTCCATGACTGTTACATCTAGAAAGGGCAGCTTCCCATCCTTTTCCATCTCGTAAGTGAAACGCAGCACGGAACTCTGCTCAAATGCCTCCTTCAGCTCCTGCAGATGTCTGACATCAGGTACCTGTGTAAAAATGTCGTCAACATACCTGCAGTATATGGCCGGTTTCAAGTTCATGTCGACTAAGACTTTTTGCTCGATGGTACCCATGTAGAAGTTTGCAAACAGGACACCTAGGGGAGAACCCATGGTGACCCCATCTACTTGCTTATACATGTGCCCATCCGGGCTCAAGAAGGGTGCCTCTTTAGTACAAGCTTGGAGTAGGTTCCTTAGGATATTTTCTGGTATGTCAAGAGGAGTACAGATTGGATCACGATACACTCTGTCGGCTATCATCCCGATTGTCTCGTCCACTGGTACGTTGGTGAACAGCGATTCCACGTCCAACGAGGCTCTTATTCCTGTGGCCCGTGTGCCCCGCAGTAAGTCAACAAATTCCTTTGGCGACTTCAGGCTGAAGGCGCAAGGGACATAAGGAGTCAGCAGGCCATTGAGTCGCTTCACTAGTCTGTACGTGGGTGTGGGTATCTGGCTAATGATTGGCCGAAGTGGGTTTCCAGGCTTGTGTGTCTTGACATTTCCATACGCATATCCAGGTTTATATTCCCCAATAATCTTTGGCAGGTGGAGTCCTGATTTCTTGGCGTTCACAGTTTCGATTAGTTTGTTGACCTTTGCTTTCAATTGGGCTGTAGTGTCCTTCGTTACCCTTTGGAATTTAGTTTGGTCAGAGAGTATGAGGTTCATTTTCGCCAGATATTCGTCTTTTTTAAGAATGACGTATATTGGCGACTTGTCACCTCTCCTGACAACAATCTCCTTGTTCTCACGAAGGCTTTTGGCTGCCGCTTTGAGCTCGGGGGACAGTATGGTGCTTCTGTAATTGCCTCGATTCTTTCCTCCTTCCGCAATAAGTTCTGCTTGTAAGGTATCTTTGGTAGTGACCTTTTTTTTTGTCTCGAGGTCGAATATGTCGTCCAACAGAATTTCCAACTCCACTTTCCGGGCCATATCACTCGGTCTGGACATAACGTGACAGCTTATGCCCAGATTTAGGAGAGTGACTTGGTCCTCAGTGAGGTTAATTCCTGCAAGGTTCAGGAAGCCATCTCTTGGTCGTGGAATTGCCATAGGTCCTCCATATAACGTTGTTAGTTTCTTGATAATCCTTGTTTCAGTGCTGAGGTGATGTCGGTCTGTGAGGATGTCGAGGTGTTGTTCAATGCGGGTACGGATACTTTCGTCGATGTTGCTATTTCTCCACTCGTTCGTAGCATGAAGTAGTTGCGTTTTGTTGTCTTTGATTTCATTCTCTGCCTTGTATATCTGATCACGAATCAGATCCTGGCGATATTTTATCGTGAAGGCTTGATTCCTTGCTGCTGGGTCGTGCGTTTTAATATTAGTATATCTTGGTAGCAGTCTTTCCTGTAGACATATATTATTTATTATGACCGAAAAAGTAAGATTAATAATTCTAACACGAATTTTCTCAATCTTTCATACATTTCTTTTCACTGTTGGTGGTAATTCAAAAATCAATTCTCCAAAATTCATTTTTATTTCTAGTCTGGTGTGACACTTGAGCGCGTTTCGTAAAACTTATTACTTTTTCAAAGACTTTAGTTTAAACATACACAACTGAATAGAACTTACACATCTCCGATTTGTTTATATCCCTGGCCCTGCGGGCCACTCCAAGCAACAGCCTGGTGGACCAAACTCTCACAAGTCGAGCCTGGCCTTGGGCCGGGCTTGGGGAGTAGAAGAACTCCCAGAACCCCATCAACCAGGTATCAACCAGGTATCTACATTTGAGTGAGGTGAATGGGGTGAGGTGGTATTTAATAAGGTATTAATTTCATCAACACAAGACAGAACACAAAACAATGGGTATTGAATAGAAGTGATTGTAGAAAGCCTATTGGTCCATATTTCTTGATGCTTCTATATTGGAGCGGAGTCTTGAGGTGGGTAGAATATAGTTGTGCATTAATTGGCTGTTGATTGCTGGTGTTGACTTCTTGATGTGTAGTGCCTCGCAAACGTCAAGCCGCCTGCTATCGCTGTATCTATCGATGATTTCTGTGTTGTTTACTAGGATTTCTCTGGCGATGGTTTGGTTGTGGGAAGAGATTATATGTTCCTTAATGGAGCCCTGTTGCTTATGCATCGTTAAACGCCTAGAAAGAGATGTTGTTGTCTTGCCTATATACTGGGTTTTTTGGAGCTTACAGTCCCCAAGAGGGCATTTGAAGGCATAGACGACGTTGGTCTCTTTTAAAGCGTTCTGTTTTGTGTCTGGAGAGTTTCTCATGAGTAGGCTGGCCGTTTTTCTGGTTTTATAGTAAATCGTCAGTTGTATCCTCTGATTTTTGTCTGTAGGGATAACGTTTCTATTAACAATATCTTTCAGGACCCTTTCCTCTGTTTTATGAGCTGTGGAAAAGAAGTTCCTGTAAAATAGTCTAATAGGGGGTATAGGTGTTGTGTTGGTTGTCTCTTCAGAGGTTGCATGGCGTTTCACTTTCCTTCTTATGATGTCTTCGACGAAACCATTGGAGAAGCCGTTGTTGACTAGGACCTGCCTTACCCTACAGAGTTCTTCGTCGACTTGCTTCCATTCTGAGCTGTGGCTGAGAGCACGGTCGACATATGCGTTAACAACACTCCTCTTGTACCTATCTGGGCAGTCGCTTTTGGCATTTAGGCACATTCCTATGTTCGTTTCCTTAGTGTAGACTGCAGTGTGGAAACCTCCGCTCTTTTCCATGAATGTTACATCTAGAAAGGGCAGCTTCCCATCCTTTTCCATCTCGTAAGTGAAACGCAGCACGGAACTCTGCTCAAATGCCTCCTTCAGCTCCTGCAGATGTCTGACATCAGGTACCTGTGTAAAAATGTCGTCAACATACCTGCAGTATATGGCCGGTTTCAAGTTCATGTCGACTAAGACTTTTTGCTCGATGGTACCCATGTAGAAGTTTGCAAACAGGACACCTAGGGGAGAACCCATGGCGACCCCATCTACTTGCTTATACATGTGCCCATCCGGGCTCAAGAAGGGTGCCTCTTTAGTACAAGCTAGGAGTAGTTTCCTTAGGATATTTTCTGGTATGTCAAGAGGAGTACAGGCTGGATCACGATACACTCTGTCGGCTATCATCCCGATTGTCTCGTCCACTGGTACGTTGGTGAACAGCGATTCTACGTCCAACGAGGCTCTTTTTCCTGTGGCCCGTGTGCCCCGCAGTAAGTCAACAAATTCCTTTGGCGACTTCAGGCTGAAGGCGCAAGGGACATAAGGAGTCAGCAGGCCGTTGAGTCGCTTCTCTAGTCTGTACGTGGGTGTGGGTATCTGGCTAATGATTGGCCGAAGTGGGTTTCCAGGCTTGTGTGTCTTGACATTTCCATACGCATATCCAGGTTTATATTCCCCAATAATCTTTGGCAGGTGGAGTCCTGATTTCTTGGCGTTCACAGTTTCGATTAGTTTGTTGACCTTTGCTTTCAATTGGGCTGTAGTGTCCTTCGTTACCCTTTGGAATTTAGTTTGGTCAGAGAGTATGAGGTTCATTTTCGCCAGATATTCGTCTTTTTTAAGAATGACGTATATTGGCGACTTGTCACCTCTCCTGACAACTATCTCCTTGTTCTCACGAAGGCTTTTGGCTGCCGCTTTGAGCTCGGGGGACAGTATGGTGCTTCTGTAATTGCCTCGATTCTTTCCTCCTTCCGCAATAAGTTCTGCTTGTAAGGTATCTTTGGTAGTGACCTTTTTTTTTGTGTCTCGAGGTCGAATATGTCGTCCAACAGAATTTCCAACTCCACTTTCCGGGCCATATCACTCGGTCTGGACATAACGTGACAGTTTATGCCCAGATTTAGGAGAGTGACTTGGTCCTCAGTGAGGTTAATTACTGCAAGGTTCAGGAAGCCATCTCTTGGTCGTGGAATTGCCATAGGTCCTCCATATAACGTTGTTAGTTTCTTGATAATCCTTGTTTCAGTGCTGAGGTGATGTCGGTCTGTGAGGATGTCGAGGTGTTGTTCAATGCGGGTACGGATACTTTCGTCGATGTTGCTATTTCTCCACTCGTTCGTAGCATGAAGTAGTTGTGTTTTGTTGTCTTTGATTTCATTCTCTGCCTTGTATATCTGATCACGAATCAGATCCTGGCGATATTTTATCGTGAAGGCTAGATTCCTTGCTGCTGGGTCGTGCGTTTTAATATTAGTATATCTTGGTAGCAGTCTTTCCTGTAGACATATATTATTTATTATGACCGAAAAAGTAAGATTAATAATTCTAACACGAATTTTCTCAATCTTTCATACATTTCTTTTCACTGTTGGTGGTAATTCAAAAATCAATTCTCCAAAATTCATTTTTATTTCTAGTCTGGCGTGACACTTGAGCGCGTTTCGTAAAACATATTACTTTTTCAAAGACTTTAGTTTAAACATACACAACTGAATAGAACTTACACATCTCCGATTTGTTTATATCCCTGGCCCTGCGGGCCACTCCAAGCAACAGCCTGGTGGACCAAACTCTCACAAGTCGAGCCTGGCCTTGGGCCGGGCTTGGGGAGTAGAAGAACTCCCAGAACCCCATCAACCAGGTATCAACCAGGTATCTACATTTGAGTGAGGTGAATGGGGTGAGGTGGTATTTAATAAGGTATTAATTTCATCAACACAACACAGAACACGAAACAATGGGTATTGAATAGAAGTGATTGTAGAAAGCCTATTGGTCCATATTTCTTGATGCTTCTATATTGGAGCGGAGTCTTGAGGTGGGTAGAATATAGTTGTGCATTAATTGGCTGTTGATTGCTGGTGTTGACTTCTTGATGTGTAGTGCCTCGCAAACGTCAAGCCGCCTGCTATCGCTGTATCTATCGATGATTTCTGTGTTGTTTACTAGGATTTCTCTGGCGATGGTTCGGTTGTGGGAAGAGATTATATGTTCCTTAATGGAGCCCTGTTGCTTATGCATCGTTAAACGCCTAGAAAGAGATGTTGTTGTCTTGCCTATATACTGGTTTTTTTGGAGCTTACTGTCCCCAAGAGGGCATTTGAAGGCATAGACGACGTTGGTCTCTTTTAAAGCGTTCTGTTTTGTGTCTGGAGAGTTTCTCATGAGTAGGCTGGCCGTTTTTCTGGTTTTATAGTAAATCGTCAGTTGTATCCTCTGATTTTTGTCTGTAGGGATAACGTTTCTATTAACAATATCTTTCAGGACCCTTTCCTCTGTTTTATGAGCTGTGGAAAAGAAGTTCCTGTAAAATAGTCTAATAGGGGGTATAGGTGTTGTGTTGGTTGTCTCTTCAGAGGTTGCATGGCGTTTCACTTTCCTTCTTATGATGTCTTCGACGAAACCATTGGAGAAGCCGTTGTTGACTAGGACCTGCCTTACCCTACAGAGTTCTTCGTCGACTTGCTTCCATTCTGAGCTGTGGCTGAGAGCACGGTCGACATATGCTTTAACAACACTCCTCTTGTACCTATCTGGGCAGTCGCTTTTGGCATTTAGGCACATTCCTATGTTCGTTTCCTTAGTGTAGACTGCAGTGTGGAAACCTCCGCTCTTTTCCATGACTGTTACATCTAGAAAGGGCAGCTTCCCATCCTTTTCCATCTCGTAAGTGAAACGCAGCACGGAACTCTGCTCAAATGCCTCCTTCAGCTCCTGCAGATGTCTGACATCAGGTACCTGTGTAAAAATGTCGTCAACATACCTGCAGTATATGGCCGGTTTCAAGTTCATGTCGACTAAGACTTTTTGCTCGATGGTACCCATGTAGAAGTTTGCAAACAGGACACCTAGGGGAGAACCTATGGCGACCCCATCTACTTGCTTATACATGAGCCCATCCGGGCTCAAGAAGGGTGCCTCTTTAGTACAAGCTAGGAGTAGTTTCCTTAGGATATTTTCTGGAATGTCAAGAGGAGTACAGGCTGGATCACGATACACTCTGTCGGCTATCATCCCGATTGTCTCGTCCACTGGTACGTTGGTGAACAGCGATTCTACGTCCAACGAGGCTCTTATTCCTGTGGCCCGTGTGCCCCGCAGTAAGTCAACAAATTCCTTTGGTGACTTCAGGCTGAAGGCGCAAGGGACATAAGGAGTCAGCAGGCCGTTGAGTCGCTTCGCTAGTCTGTACGTGGGTGTGGGTATCTGGCATATGATTGGCTGAAGTGGGTTTCCAGGCTTGTGTGTCTAGACATTTCCATACACATATCCAGGTTTATATTCCCCAATAATCTTTGGCAGGTGGAGTCCTGATTTCTTGGCGTTCACAGTTTCGATTAGTTTGTTGACCTTTGCTTTCAATTGGGCTGTAGTGTCCTTCATTACCCTTTGGAATTTAGTTTGGTCAGAGAGTATGAGGTTCATTTTCGCCAGATATTCGTCTTTTTTAAGAATGACGTATATTGGCGACTTGTCACCTCTCCTGACAACTCTCTCCTTGTTCTCACGAAGGCTTTTGGCTGCCGCTTTGAGCTCGGGGGACTGTATGGTGCTTCTGTAATTGCCTCGATTCTTTCCTCCTTCAGCAATAAGTTCTGCTTGTAAGGTATCTTTGGTAGTGACCTTTTTTTTTTTGTCTCGAGGTGTGGGTATCTGGCTAATGATTGGCCGAAGTGGGTTTCCAGGCTTGTGTGTCTTGACATTTCCATACGCATATCCAGGTTTATATTCTCCAATAATCTTTGGCAGGTGGAGTCCTGATTTCTTGGCGTTCACAGTTTCGATTAGTTTGTTGACCTTTGCTTTCAATTGGGCTGTAGTGTCCTTCGTTACCCTTTGGAATTTAGTTTGGTCAGAGAGTATGAGGTTCATTTTCGCCAGATATTCGTCTATTTTAAGAATGACGTATATTGGCGACTTGTCACCTCTCCTGACAACAATCTCCTTGTTCTCACGAAGGCTTTTGGCTGCCGCTTTGAGCTCGGGGGACAGTATGGTGCTTCTGTAATTGCCTCGATTCTTTCCTCCTTCCGCAATAAGTTCTGCTTGTAAGGTATCTTTGGTAGTGACCTTTATTTTGTGTCTCGAGGTCGAATATGTCGTCCAACAGAATTTCCAACTCCACTTTCCGGGCCATATCACTCGGTCTGGACATAACGTGACAGTTTATGCCCAGATTTAGGAGAGTGACTTGGTCCTCAGTGAGGTTAATTCCTGCACGGTTCAGGAAGCCATCTCTTGGTCGTGGAATTGCCATAGGTCCTCCATATAACGTTGTTAGTTTCTTGATAATCCTTGTTTCAGTGCTGAGGTGATGTCGGTCTGTGAGGATGTCGAGGTGTTGTTCAATGCGGGTACGGATACTTTCGTCGATGTTGCTATTTCTCCACTCGTTCGAAGCATGAAGTAGTTGCGTTTTGTTGTCTTTGATTTCATTCTCTGCCTTGTATATCTGATCACGAATCAGATCCTGGCGATATTTTATCGTGAAGGCTAGATTCCTTGCTGCTGGGTCGTGCGTTTTAATATTAGTATATCTTGGTAGCAGTCTTTCCTGTAGACATATATTATTTATTATGACCGAAAAAGTAAGATTAATAATTCTAACACGAATTTTCTCAATCTTTCATACATTTCTTTTCACTGTTGGTGGTAATTCAAAAATCAATTCTCCAAAATTCATTTTTATTTCTAGTCTGGCATGTCACTTGAGCGCGTTTCGTAAAACTTATTACTTTTTCAAAGACTTTAGTTTAAACATACACAACTGAATAGAACTTACACATCTCCGATTTGTTTATATCCCTGGCCCTGTGGGCCACTCCAAGCCACAGCCTGGTGGACCAAACTCTCACAAGTCGAGCCTGGCCTCGGGCCGGGCTTGGGGAGTAGAAGAACTCCCAGAACCCCATCAACCAGGTATCAACCAGGTATCTACATTTGAGTGAGGTGAATGGGGTGAGGTGGTATTTAATAAGGTATTAATTTCATCAACACAAGACAGAACACGAAACAATGGGTATTGAATAGAAGTGATTGTAGAAAGCCTATTGGTCCATATTTCTTGATGCTTCTATATTGGAGCGGAGTCTTGAGGTGGGTAGAATATAGTTTTGCATTAATTGGCTGTTGATTGCTGGTGCTGACTTCTTGATGTGTAGTGCCTCGCAAACGTCAAGCCGCCTGCTATCGCTGTATCTATCGATGATTTCTGTGTTGTTTACTAGGATTTCTCTGGCGATGGTTTGGTTGTGGGAAGAGATTATATGTTCCTTAATGGAGCCCTGTTGCTTATGCATCGTTAAACGCCTAGAAAGAGATGTTGTTGTCTTGCCTATATACTGGGTTTTTTGGAGCTTACAGTCCCCAAGAGGGCATTTGAAGGCATAGACGACGTTGGTCTCTTTTAAAGCGTTCTGTTTTGTGTCTGGAGAGTTTCTCATGAGTAGGCTGGCCGTTTTTCTGGTTTTATAGTAAATCGTCAGTTGTATCCTTTGATTTTTGTCTGTAGGGATAACGTTTCTATTAACAATATCTTTCAGGACCCTTTCCTCTGTTTTATGAGCTGTGGAAAAGAAGTTCCTGTAAAATAGTCTAATAGGGGGTATAGGTGTTGTGTTGGTTGTCTCTTCAGAGGTTGCATGGCGTTTCACTTTCCTTCTTATGATGTCTTCGACGAAACCATTGGAGAAGCCGTTGTTGACTAGGACCTGCCTTACCCTACAGAGTTCTTCGTCGACTTGCTTCCATTCTGAGCTGTGGCTGAGAGCACGGTCGACATATGCGTTAACAACACTCCTCTTGTACCTATCTGGGCAGTCGCTTTTGGCATTTAGGCACATTCCTATGTTCGTTTCCTTAGTGTAGACTGCAGTGTGGAAACCTCCGCTCTTTTCCATGACTGTTACATCTAGAAAGGGCAGCTTCCCATCCTTTTCCATCTCGTAAGTGAAACGCAGCACGGAACTCTGCTCAAATGCCTCCTTCAGCTCCTGCAGATGTCTGACATCAGGTACCTGTGTAAAAATGTCGTCAACATACCTGCAGTATATGGCCGGTTTCAAGTTCATGTCGACTAAGACTTTTTGCTCGATGGTACCCATGTAGAAGTTTGCAAACAGGACACCTAGGGGAGAACCCATGGCGACCCCATCTACTTGCTTATACATGTGCCCATCCGGGCTCAAGAAGGGTGCCTCTTTAGTACAAGCTAGGAGTAGTTTCCTTAGGATATTTTCTGGTATGTCAAGAGGAGTACAGGCTGGATCACGATACACTCTGTCGGCTATCATCCCGATTGTCTCGTCCACTGGTACGTTGGTGAACAGCGATTCTACGTCCAACGAGGCTCTTATTCCTGTGGCCCGTGTGCCCCGCAGTAAGTCAACAAATTCCTTTGGCGACTTCAGGCTGAAGGCGCAAGGGACATTAGGAGTCAGCAGGCCGTTGAGTCACTTCGCTAGTCTGTACGTGGGTGTGGGTATCTGGCATATGATTGGCTGAAGTGGGTTTCCAGGCTTGTGTGTCTTGACATTTCCATACACATATCCAGGTTTATATTTCCCAATAATCTTTGGCAGGTGGAGTCCTGATTTCTTGGCGTTCACAGTTTCGATTAGTTTGTTGACCTTTGCTTTCAATTGGGCTGTAGTGTCCTTCATTACCCTTTGGAATTTAGTTTGGTCAGAGAGTATGAGGTTCATTTTCGCCAGATATTCGTCTTTTTTAAGAATGACGTATATTGGCGACTTGTCACCTCTCCTGACAACTCTCTCCTTGTTCTCACGAAGGCTTTTGGCTGCCGCTTTGAGCTCGGGGGACAGTATGGTGCTTCTGTAATTGCCTCGATTCTTTCCTCCTTCCGCAATAAGTTCTGCTTGTAAGGTATCTTTGGTAGTGACCTTTTTTTTTGTGTCTCGAGGTCGAATATGTCGTCCAACAGAATTTCCAACTCCACTTTTCAGGCCATATCACTCGGTCTGGACATAACGTGACAGTTTATGCCCAGATTTAGGAGAGTGACTTGGTCCTCAGTGAGGTTAATTCCTGCAAGGTTCAGGAAGCCATCTCTTGGTCGTGGAATTGCCATAGGTCCTCCATATAACGTTGTTAGTTTCTTGATAATCCTTGTTTCAGTGCTGAGGTGATGTCGGTCTGTGAGGATGTCGAGGTGTTGTTCAATGCGGGTACGGATACTTTCGTCGATGTTGCTATTTCTCCACTCGTTCGTAGCATGAAGTAGTTGCGTTTTGTTGACTTTGATTTCATTCTCTGCCTTGTATATCTGATCACGAATCAGATCCTGGCGATATTTTATCGTGAAGGCTTGATTCCTTGCTGCTGGGTCGTGCGTTTTAATATTAGTTATCTTGGTAGCAGTCTTTCCTGTAGACATATATTATTAAATATGACCGAAAAAGTAAGATTAATAATTCTAACACGAATTTTCTCAATCTTTCGTACATTTCTTTTCACTGTTGGTGGTAATTCAAAAATCAATTCTCCAAAATTCATTTTTATTTCTAGTCTGACGCGACACTTGAGCTCGTTTCGTAAAACTTATTACTTTTTCAAAGACTTTAGTTTAAACATAGACAACTGAATAGAACTTACACATCTCCGATTTGTTTATATCTACATTTGAGTGAGGTGAATGGGGTGAGGTGGTATTTAATAAGGTATTAATTTCATCAACACAAGACAGAACACGAAACAATGGGTATTGAATAGAAGTGATTGTAGAAAGCCTATTGGTCCATATTTCTTGATGCTTCTATATTGGAGCGGAGTCTTGAGGTGGGTAGAATATAGTTGTGCATTAATTGGCTGTTGATTGCTGGTGTTGACTTCTTGATGTGTAGTGCCTCGCAAACGTCAAGCCGCCTGCTATCGCTGTATCTATCGATGATTTCTGTGTTGTTTACTAGGATTTCTCTGGCGATGGTTTGGTTGTGGGAAGAGATTATATGTTCCTTAATGGAGCCCTGTTGCTTATGCATCGTTAAACGCCTAGAAAGAGATGTTGTTGTCTTGCCTATATACTGGGTTTTTTGGAGCTTACAGTCCCCAAGAGGGCATTTGAAGGCATAGACGACGTTGGTCTCTTTTAAAGCGTTCTGTTTTGTGTCTGGAGAGTTTCTCATGAGTAGGCTGGCCGTTTTTCTGGTTTTATAGTAAATCGTCAGTTGTATCCTTTGATTTTTGTCTGTAGGGATAACGTTTCTATTAACAATATCTTTCAGGACCCTTTCCTCTGTTTTATGAGCTGTGGAAAAGAAGTTCCTGTAAAATAGTCTAATAGGGGGTATAGGTGTTGTGTTGGTTGTCTCTTCAGAGGTTGCATGGCGTTTCACTTTCCTTCTTATGATGTCTTCGACGAAACCATTGGAGAAGCCGTTGTTGACTAGGACCTGCCTTACCCTACAGAGTTCTTCGTCGACTTGCTTCCATTCTGAGCTGTGGCTGAGAGCACGGTCGACATATGCGTTAACAACACTCCTCTTGTACCTATCTGGGCAGTCGCTTTTGGCATTTAGGCACATTCCTATGTTCGTTTCCTTAGTGTAGACTGCAGTGTGGAAACCTCCGCTCTTTTCCATGACTGTTACATCTAGAAAGGGCAGCTTCCCATCCTTTTCCATCTCGTAAGTGAAACGCAGCACGGAACTCTGTTCAAATGCCTCCTTCAGCTCCTGCAGATGTCTGACATCAGGTACCTGTGTAAAAATGTCGTCAACATACCTGCAGTATATGGCCGGTTTCAAGTTCATGTCGACTAAGACTTTTTGCTCGATGGTACCCATGTAGAAGTTTGCAAACAGGACACCTAGGGGAGAACCCATGGCGACCCCATCTACTTGCTTATACATGTGCCCATCCGGGCTCAAGAAGGGTGCCTCTTTAGTACAAGCTAGGAGTAGTTTCCTTAGGATATTTTCTGGTATGTCAAGAGGAGTACAGGCTGGATCACGATACACTCTGTCGGCTATCATCCCGATTGTCTCGTCCACTGGTACGTTGGTGAACAGCGATTCTACGTCCAACGAGGCTCTTATTCCTGTGGCCCGTGTGCCCCGCAGTAAGTCAACAAATTCCTTTGGCGACTTCAGGCTGAAGGCGCAAGGGACATAAGGAGTCAGCAGGCCGTTGAGTCGCTTCGCTAGTCTGTACGTGGGTGTGGGTATCTGGCATATGATTGGCTGAAGTGGGTTTCCAGGCTTGTGTGTCTTGACATTTCCATACACATATCCAGGTTTATATTCCCCAATAATCTTTGGCAGGTGGAGTCCTGATTTCTTGGCGTTCACAGTTTCGATTAGTTTGTTGACCTTTGCTTTCAATTGGGCTGTAGTGTCCTTCATTACCCTTTGGAATTTAGTTTGGTCAGAGAGTATGAGGTTCATTTTCGCCAGATATTCGTCTTTTTTAAGAATGACGTATATTGGCGACTTGTCACCTCTCCTGACAACTCTCTCCTTGTTCTCACGAAGGCTTTTGGCTGCCGCTTTGAGCTCGGGGGACAGTATGGTGCTTCTGTAATTGCCTCGATTCTTTCCTCCTTCCGCAATAAGTTCTGCTTGTAAGGTATCTTTGGTAGTGACCTTTTTTTTTGTGTCTCGAGGTCGAATATGTCGTCCAACAGAATTTCCAACTCCACTTTTCAGGCCATATCACTCGGTCTGGACATAACGTGACAGTTTATGCCCAGATTTAGGAGAGTGACTTGGTCCTCAGTGAGGTTAATTCCTGCAAGGTTCAGGAAGCCATCTCTTGGTCGTGGAATTGCCATAGGTCCTCCATATAACGTTGTTAGTTTCTTGATAATCCTTGTTTCAGTGCTGAGGTGATGTCGGTCTGTGAGGATGTCGAGTTATTGTTCAATGCGGGTATGGATACTTTCGTCGATGTTGCTATTTCTCCACTCGTTCGTAGCATGAAGTAGTTGCATTTTGTTGACTTTGATTTCATTCTCTGCCTTGTATATCTGATCACGAATCAGATCCTGGCGATATTTTATCGTGAAGGCTTGATTCCTTGCTGCTGGGTCGTGCGTTTTAATATTAGTTATCTTGGTAGCAGTCTTTCCTGTAGACATATATTATTAAATATGACCGAAAAAGTAAGATTAATAATTCTAACACGAATTTTCTCAATCTTTCGTACATTTCTTTTCACTGTTGGTGGTAATTCAAAAATCAATTCTCCAAAATTCATTTTTATTTCTAGTCTGACGCGACACTTGAGCTCGTTTCGTAAAACTTATTACTTTTTCAAAGACTTTAGTTTAAACATAGACAACTGAATAGAACTTACACATCTCCGATTTGTTTATATCTACATTTGAGTGAGGTGAATGGGGTGAGGTGGTATTTAATAAGGTATTAATTTCATCAACACAAGACAGAACACGAAACAATGGGTATTGAATAGAAGTGATTGTAGAAAGCCTATTGGTCCATATTTCTTGATGCTTCTATATTGGAGCGGAGTCTTGAGGTGGGTAGAATATAGTTGTGCATTAATTGGCTGTTGATTGCTGGTGTTGACTTCTTGATGTGTAGTGCCTCGCAAACGTCAAGCCGCCTGCTATCGCTGTATCTATCGATGATTTCTGTGTTGTTTACTAGGATTTCTCTGGCGATGGTTTGGTTGTGGGAAGAGATTATATGTTCCTTAATGGAGCCCTGTTGCTTATGCATCGTTAAACGCCTAGAAAGAGATGTTGTTGTCTTGCTTATATACTGGGTTTTTTGGAGCTTACAGTCCCCAAGAGGGCATTTGAAGGCATAGACGACGTTAGTCTCTTTTAAAGCGTTCTGTTTTGTGTCTGGAGAGTTTATCATGAGTAGGCTGGCCGTTTTTCTGGTTTTATAGTAAATCGTCAGTTGTATCCTCTGATTTTTGTCTGTAGGGATAACGTTTCTATTAACAATATCTTTCAGGACCCTTTCCTCTGTTTTATGAGCTGTGGAAAAGAAGTTCCTGTAAAATAGTCTAATAGTGGGTATAGGTGTTGTGTTGGTTGTCTCTTTAGAGGTTGCATGGCGTTTCACTTTCCTTCTTATGATGTCTTCGACGAAACCATTGGAGAAGCCGTTGTTGACTAGGACCTGCCTTACCCTACAGAGTTCTTCGTCGACTTGCTTCCATTCTGAGCTGTGGCTGAGAGCACGGTCGACATATGCATTAACAACACTCCTCTTGTACCTATCTGGGCAGTCGCTTTTGGCATTTAGGCACATTCCTATGCTTGTTTCCTTAGTGTAGACTGCAGTGTGGAAACCTCCGCTCTTTTCCATGACTGTTACATCTAGAAAGGGCAGCTTCCCATCCTTTTCCATCTCGTAAGTGAAACGCAGCACGGAACTCTGCTCAAATGCCTCCTTCAGCTCCTGCAGATATCTGACATCAGGTACCTGTGTAAAAATGTCGTCAACATACCTGCAGTATATGGCCGGTTTCAAGTTCATGTCGACTAAGACTTTTTGCTCGATGGTACCCATGTAGAAGTTTGCAAACAGGACACCTAGGGGAGAACCCATAGCGACCCCATCTACTTGCTTATACATGTGCCCATCCGGGCTCAAGAAGGGTGCCTCTTTAGTACAAGCTTGGAGTAGTTTCCTTAGGATATTTTCTGGTATGTCAAGAGGAGTACAGGCTGGATCACGATACACTCTGTCAGCTATCATCCCGATTGTCTCGTCCACTGGTACGTTGGTGAACAGCGATTCTACGTCCAACGAGGCTCTTATTCCTGTGGCCCGTGTGCCCCGCAGTAAGTCAACAAATTCCTTTGGCGACTTCAGGCTGAAGGCGCAAGGGACATAAGGAGTCAGCAGGCCGTTGAGTCGCTTCTCTAGTCTGTACGTGGGTGTGGGTATCTGGCTAATGATTGGCCGAAGTGGGTTTCCAGGCTTGTGTGTCTTGACATTTCCATACGCATATCCAGGTTTATATTCCCCAATAATCTTTGGCAGGTGGAGTCCTGATTTCTTGGCGTTCACAGTTTCGATTAGTTTGTTGACCTTTGCTTTCAATTGGGCTGTAGTGTCTTTCGTTACCCTTTGGAATTTAGTTTGGTCAGAGAGTATGAGGTTCTTTTTCGCCAGATATTCGTGTTTTTTAAGAATGACGTATATTGGCGACTTGTCACCTCTCCTGACAACTCTCTCCTTGTTCTCACGAAGGCTTTTGGCTGCCGCTTTGAGCTCGGGGGACTGTATGGTGCTTCTGTAATTTCCTCGATTCTTTCCTCCTTCAGCAATAAGTTCTGCTTGTAAGGTATCTTTGGTAGTGACCTTTTTTTTTTGTGTCTCGAGGTCGAATATGTCGTCCAACAGAATTTCCAACTCTACTTTTCAGGCCATATCACTCGGTCTGGACATAACGTGACAGTTTATGCCCAGATTTAGGAGAGTGACTTGGTCCTCAGTGAGGTTAATTCCTGCAAGGTTCAGGAAGCCATCTCTTTGTCGTGGAATTGCCATAGGTCCTCCATATAACGTTGTTAGTTTCTTGATAATCCTTGTTTCAGTGCTGAGGTGATGTCGGTCTGTGAGGATGTCGAGGTGTTGTTCAATGCGGGTACGGATACTTTCGTCGATGTTGCTATTTCTCCACTCGTTCGTAGCATGAAGTAGTTGCGTTTTGTTGTCTTTGATTTCATTCTCTGCCTTGTATATCTGATCACGAATCAGATCCTGGCGATATTTTATCGTGAAGGCTTGATTCCTTGCTGCTGGGTCGTGCGTTTTAATATTAGTTATCTTGGTAGCAGTCTTTCCTGTAGACATATATTATTAAATATGACCGAAAAAGTAAGATTAATAATTCTAACACGAATTTTCTCAATCTTTCGTACATTTCTTTTCACTGTTGGTGGTAATTCAAAAATCAATTCTCCAAAATTAATTTTTATTTCTAGTCTGACGCGACACTTGAGCTCGTTTCGTAAAACTTATTACTTTTTCATAGACTTTAGTTTAAACATAGACAACTGAATAGAACTTACACATCTCCGATTTGTTTATATCTACATTTGAGTGAGGTGAATGGGGTGAGGTGGTATTTAATAAGGTATTAATTTCATCAACACAAGACAGAACACGAAACAATGGGTATTGAATAGAAGTGATTGTAGAAAGCCTATTGGTCCATATTTCTTGATGCTTCTATATTGGAGCGGAGTCTTGAGGTGGGTAGAATATAGTTGTGCATTAATTGGCTGTTGATTGCTGGTGTTGACTTCTTGATGTGTAGTGCCTCGCAAACGTCAAGTCGCCTGCTATCGCTGTATCTATCGATGATTTCTGTGTTTTTTACTAGGATTTCTCTGGCGATGGTTTGGTTGTGGGAAGAGATTATATGTTCCTTAATGGAGCCCTGTTGCTTATGCATCGTTAAACGCCTAGAAAGAGATGTTGTTGTCTTGCCTATATACTGGGTTTTTTGGAGCTTACAGTCCCCAAGAGGGCATTTGAAGGCATAGACGACGTTGGTCTCTTTTAAAGCGTTCTGTTTTGTGTCTGGAGAGTTTCTCATGAGTAGGCTGGCCGTTTTTCTGGTTTTATAGTAAATCGTCAGTTGTATCCTCTGATTTTTGTCTGTAGGGATAACGTTTCTATTAACAATATCTTTCAGGACCCTTTCCTCTGTTTTATGAGCTATGGAAAAGAAGTTCCTGTAAAATAGTCTAATAGTGGGTATAGGTGTTGTGATGGTTGTCTCTTTAGAGGTTGCATGGCGTTTCACTTTCCTTCTTATGATGTCTTCGACGAAACCATTGGAGAAGCCGTTGTTGACTAGGACCTGCCTTACCCTACAGAGTTCTTCGTCGACTTGCTTCCATTCTGAGCTGTGGCTGAGAGCACGGTCGACATATGCGTTAACAACACTCCTCTTGTACCTATCTGGGCAGTCGCTTTTGGCATTTAGGCACATTCCTATGCTTGTTTCCTTAGTGTAGACTGCAGTGTGGAAACCTCCGCTCTTTTCCATGACTGTTACATCTAGAAAGGGCAGCTTCCCATCCTTTTCCATCTCGTAAGTGAAACGCAGCACGGAACTCTGCTCAAATGCCTCCTTCAGCTCCTGCAGATATCTGACATCAGGTACCTGTGTAAAAATGTCATCAACATACCTGCAGTATATGGCCGGTTTCAAGTTCATGTCGACTAAGACTTTTTGCTCGATGGTACCCATGTAGAAGTTTGCAAACAGGACACCTAGGGGAGAACCCATGGCGACCCCATCTACTTGCTTATACATGTGCCCATCCGGGCTCAAGAAGGGTGCCTCTTTAGTACAAGCTTGGAGTAGTTTCCTTAGGATATTTTCTGGTATGTCAAGAGGAGTACAGGCTGGATCACGATACACTCTGTCAGCTATCATCCCGATTGTCTCGTCCACTGGTACGTTGGTGAACAGCGATTCTACGTCCAACGAGGGTCTTATTCCTGTGGCCCGTGTGCCCCGCAGTAAGTCAACAAATTCCTTTGGCGACTTCAGGCTGAAGGCGCAAGGGACATAAGGAGTCAGCAGGCCGTTGAGTCGCTTCGCTAGTCTGTACGTGGGTGTGGGTATCTGGCTAATAATTGGCCGAAGTGGGTTTCGAGGCTTGTGTGTCTTGACATTTCCATACGCATATACAGGTTTATATTCCCCAATAATCTTTGGCAGGTGGAGTCCTGATTTCTTGGCGTTCACAGTTTCGATTAGTTTGTTGACCTTTGCTTTCAATTGGGCTGTAGTGTCCTTCGTTACCCTTTGGAATTTAGTTTGGTCAGAGAGTATGAGGTTCATTTTCGCCAAATATTCGTCTTTTTTAAGAATGACGTATATTGGCGACTTGTCACCTCTCCTGACAACTATCTCCTTGTTCTCACGAAGGCTTTTGGCTGCTGCTTTGAGCTCGGGGGACAGTATGGTGCTTCTGTAATTGCCTCGATTCTTTCCTCCTTCCGCAATAAGTTCTGCTTGTAAGGTATCTTTGGTAGTGACCTTTTTTTTTGTGTCTCGAGGTCGAATATGTCGTCCAACAGAATTTCCAACTCCACTTTCCGGGCCATATCACTCGGTCTGGACATAACGTGACAGTTTATGCCCAGATTTAGGAGAGTGACTTGGTCCTCAGTGAGGTTAATTCCTGCAAGGTTCAGGAAGCCATCTCTTGATCGTGGAATTGCCATAGGCCCTCCATATAACGTTGTTAGTTTCTTGATAATCCTTGTTTCAGTGCTGAGGTGATGTCGGTCTGTGAGGATGTCGAGGTGTTGTTCAATGCGGGTACGGATACTTTCGTCGATGTTGCTATTTCTCCACTCGTTCGTAGCATGAAGTAGTTGCGTTTTGTTGTCTTTGATTTCATTCTCTGCCTTGTATATCTGATCACGAATCAGATCCTGGCGATATTTTATCGTGAAGGCTTGATTCCTTGCTGCTGGGTCGTGCGTTTTAATATTAGTATATCTTGGTAGCAGTCTTTCCTGTAGACATATATTATTAAATATGACCGAAAAAGTAAGATTAATAATTCTAACACGAATTTTCTCAATCTTTCATACATTTCTTTTCACTGTTGGTGGTAATTCAAAAATCAATTCTCCAAAATTCATTTTTATTTCTAGTCTGACGCGACACTTGAGCGCGTTTCGTAAAACTTATTACTTTTTCAAAGACTTTAGTTTAAACATACACAACTGAATAGAACTTACACATCTCCGATTTGTTTATATCCCTGGCCCTGCGGGCCACTCCAAGCAACAGCCTGGTGGACCAAACTCTCACAAGTCGAGCCTGGCCTCGGGCCGGGCTTGGGGAGTAGAAGAACTCCCAGAACCCCATCAACCAGGTATCAACCAGGTATCTACATTTGAGTGAGGTGAATGGGGTGAGGTGGTATTTAATAAGGTATTAATTTCATCAACACAAGACAGAACACGAAACAATGGGTATTGAATAGAAGTGATTGTAGAAAGCCTATTGGTCCATATTTCTTGATGCTTCTATATTGGAGCGGAGTCTTGAGGTGGGTAAAATATAGTTGTGCATTAATTGGCTGTTGATTGCTGGTGTTGACTTCTTGATGTGTAGTGCCTCGCAAACGTCAAGCCGCCTGCTATCGCTGTATCTATCGATGATTTCTGTGTTGTTTACTAGGATTTCTCTGGCGATGGTTTGGTTGTGGGAAGAGATTATATGTTCCTTAATGGAGCCCTGTTGCTTATGCATCGTTAAACGCCTAGAAAGAGATGTTGTTGTCTTGCCTATATACTGGTTTTTTTGGAGCTTACAGTCCTCAAGAGGGCATTTGAAGGCATAGACGACGTTGGTCTCTTTTAAAGCGTTCTGTTTTGTGTCTGGAGAGTTTCTCATGAGTAGGCTGGCCGTTTTTCTGGTTTTATAGTAAATCGTCAGTTGTATCCTCTGATTTTTGTCTGTAGGGATAACGTTTCTATTAACAATATCTTTCAGGACCCTTTCCTCTGTTTTATGAGCTGTGGAAAAGAAGTTCCTGTAAAATAGTCTAATAGTGGGTATAGGTGTTGTGTTGGTTGTCTCTTTAGAGGTTGCATGGCGTTTCACTTTCCTTCTTATGATGTCTTCGACGAAACCATTGGAGAAGCCGTTGTTGACTAGGACCTGCCTTACCCTACAGAGTTCTTCGTCGACTTGCTTCCATTCTGAGCTGTGGCTGAGAGCACGGTCGACATATGCGTTAACATCACTCCTCTTGTACCTATCTGGGCAGTCGCTTTTGGCATTTAGGCACATTCCTATGCTTGTTTCCTTAGTGTAGACTGCAGTGTGGAAACCTCCGCTCTTTTCCATGACTGTTACATCTAGAAAGGGCAGCTTCCCATCCTTTTCCATCTCGTAAGTGAAACGCAGCACGGAACTCTGCTCAAATGCCTCCTTCAGCTCCTGCAGATATCTGACATCAGGTACCTGTGTAAAAATGTCGTCAACATACCTGCAGTGTATGGCCGGTTTCATGTTCATGTCGACTAAGACTTTTTGCTCGATGGTTCCCATGTAGAAGTTTGCAAACAGGACACCTAGGGGAGAACCCATGGCGACCCCATCTACTTGCTTATACATGTGCCCATCCGGGCTCAAGAAGGGTACCTCTTTAGTACAAGCTAGGAGTAGTTTCCTTAGGATATTTTCTGGTATGTCAAGAGGAGTACAGGCTGGATCACGATACACTCTGTCGGCTATCATCCCGATTGTCTCGTCCACTGGTACGTTGGTGAACAGCGATTCTTCGTATAACGAGGCTCTTATTCCTGTGGCCCGTGTGCCCCGCAGTAAGTCAACAAATTCCTTTGGCGACTTCAGGCTGAAGGCGCAAGGGACATAAGGAGTCAGCAGGCCGTTGAGTTGCTTCGCTAGTCTGTACGTGGGTGTGGGTATCTGGCATATGATGGCTGAAGTGGGTTTCCAGGCTTGTGTGTCTTGACATTTCCATACGCATATCCAGGTTTATATTCCCCAGTAATCTTTGGCAGGTGGAGTCCTGATTTCTTGGCGTTCACAGTTTCGATTAGTTTGTTGACCTTTGCTTTCAATTGGGCTGTAGTGTCCTTCGTTACCCTTTGGAATTTAGTTTGGTCAGAGAGTATGAGGTTCATTTTCGCCAGATATTCGTCTTTTTTAAGAATGACGAATATTGGCGACTTGTCACCTCTCCTGACAACTATCTCCTTGTTCTCACGAAGGCTTTTGGCTGCCGCTTTGAGCTCGGGGGACAATATGGTGTTTCTGTAATTGCCTCGATTCTTTCCTCCTTCAGCAATAAGTTCTACTTGTAAGGTATCTTTGGTAGTGACCTTTTTTTTTGTGTCTCGAGGTCGAATATGTCGTCCAACAGAATTTCCAACTCCACTTTTCAGGCCATATCACTCGGTCTGGACATAACGTGACAGTTTATGCCCAGATTTAGGAGACTGACTTGGTCCTCAGTGAAGTTAATTCCTGCAAGATTCAGGAAGCCATCTCTTGGTCGTGGAATTGCCATAGGTCCTCCATATAACGTTGTTAGTTTCTTGATAATCCTTGTTTCAGTGCTGAGGTGATGTCGGTCTGTGAGGATGTCGAGGTGTTGTTCAACGCGGGTACGGATACTTTCGTCGATGTTGCTATTTCTCCACTCGTTCGTAGCATGAAGTAGTTTCGTTTTGTTGTCTTTGATTTCAATCTCTGCCTTGTATATCTGATCACGAATCAGATCCTGGCGATATTTTATCGTGAAGGCTTGATTCCTTGCTGCTGGGTCGTGCGTTTTAATATTAGTATATCTTGGTAGCAGTCTTTCCTGTAGACATATATTATTAAATATGACCGAAAAAGTAAGATTAATAATTCTAACACGAATTTTCTTAATCTTTCGTACATTTCTTTTCACTGTTGGTGGTAATTCAAAAATCAATTCTCCAAAATTAATTTTTATTTCTAGTCTGACGCGACACTTGAGCGCGTTTCGTAAAACTTATTACTTTTTCAAAGACTTTAGTTTAAACATACACAACTGAATAGAACTTACACATCTCCGATTTGTTTATATCTACATTTGAGTGAGGTGAATGGGGTGAGGTGGTATTTAATAAGGTATTAATTTCATCAACACAAGACAGAACACGAAACAATGGGTATTGAATAGAAGTGATTGTAGAAAGCCTATTGGTCTATATTTCTTGATGCTTCTATATTGGAGCGGAGTCTTGAGGTGGGTAGAATATAGTTGTGCATTAATTGGCTGTTGATTGCTGGTTTTGACTTCTTGATGTGTAGTGCCTCGCAAACGTCAAGCCGCCTGCTATCGCTGTATCTATCAATGATTTCTGTGTTGTTTACTAGGATTTCTCTGGCGATAGTTTGGTTGTGGGAAGAGATTATATGTTCCTTAATGGAGCCCTGTTGCTTATGCATCGTTAAACGCCTAGAAAGAGATGTTGTTGTCTTGCCTATATACTGGGTTTTTTGGAGCTTACAGTCCCCAAGAGGGCATTTGAAGGCATAGACGACGTTGGTCTCTTTTAAAGCGTTCTGTTTTGTGTCTGGAGAGTTTCTCATGAGTAGGCTGGCCGTTTTTCTGGTTTTATAGTAAATCGTCAGTTGTATCCTCTGATTTTTGTCTGTAGGGATAACGTTTCTATTAACAATATCTTACAGGACCCTTTCCTCTGTTTTATGAGCTGTGGAAAAGAAGTTCCTGTAAAATAGTCTAAAAGTGGGTATAGGTGGTGTGTTGGTTGTCTCTTTAGAGGTTGCATGGCGTTTCACTTTCCTTCTTATGATGTCTTCGACGAAACCATTGGAGAAGCCGTTGTTGAATAGGACCTGCCTTACCCTACAGAGTTCTTCGTCGACTTGCTTCCATTCTGAGCTGTGGCTGAGAGCACGGTCGACATATGCATTAACAACACTCCTCTTGTACCTATCTGGGCAGTCGCTTTTGGCATTTAGGCACATTCCTATGTTCGTTTCCTTAGTGTAGACTGCAGTGTGGAAACCTCCGCTCTTTTCCATGACTGTTACATCTAGAAAGGGCAGCTTCCCATCCTTTTCCATCTCGTAAGTGAAATGCAGCACGGAACTCTGCTCAAATGCCTCCTTCAGCTCCTGCAGATGTCTGACATCAGGTACCTGTGTAAAAATGTCGTCAACATACCTGCAGTATATGGCCGGTTTCAAGTTCATGTCGACTAAGACTTTTTGCTCGATGGTACCCATGTAGAAGTTTGCAAACAGGACACCTAGGGGAGAACCCATGGCGACCCCATCTACTTGCTTATACATGTGCCCATCCGGGCTCAAGAAGGGTGCCTCTTTAGTACAAGCTTGGAGTAGTTTCCTTAGGATATTTTCTGGTATGTCAAGAGGAGTACAGGCTGGATCACGATACACTCTGTCGGCTATCATCCCGATTGTCTCGTCCACTGGTACGTTGGTGAACAGCGATTCTACGTCCAACGAGGCTCTTATTCCTGTGGCCCGTGTGCCCCGCAGTAAGTCAACAAATTCCTTTGGCGACTTCAGGCTGAAGGCGCAAGGGACATAAGGAGTCAGCAGGCCGTTGAGTCGCTTCGCTAGTCTGTACGTGGGTGTGGGTATCTGGCATATGATTGGCTGAAGTGGGTTTCCAGGCTTGTGTGTCTTGACATTTCCATACGCATATCCAGGTTTATATTCCCCAATAATCTTTGGCAGGTGGAGTCCTGATTTCTTGGCGTTCACAGTTTCGATTAGTTTGTTGACCTTTGCTTTCAATTGGGCTGTAGTATCCTTCGTTACCCTTTGGAATTTAGTTTGGTCAGAGAGTATGAGGTTCATTTTCGCCAGATATTCGTCTTTTTTAAGAATGACGAATATTGGCGACTTGTCACCTCTCCTGACAACTATCTCCTTGTTCTCACGAAGGCTTTTGGCTGCCGCTTTGAGCTCGGGGGACAGTATGGTGCTTCTGTAATTGCCTCGATTCTTTCCTCCTTCCGCAGTAAGTTCTGCTTGTAAGGTATCTTTGGTAGTGACCTTTTTTTTTTGTGTCTCAAGGTCGAATATGTCGTCCAACAGAATTTCCAACTCCACTTTCCAGGCCATATCACTCGGTCTGGACATAACGTGACAGTTTATGCCCAGATTTAGGAGAGTGACTTGGTCCTCAGTTAGGTTAATTCCTGCAAGGTTCAGGAAGCCATCTCTTGGTCGCGGAATTGCCATAGGTCCTCCATATAACGTTGTTATTTTCTTGATAATCCTTGTTTCAGTGCTGAGGTGATGTCGGTCTGTGAGGATGTCGAGGTGTTGTTCAATGCGGGTACGGATACTTTCGTCGATGTTGCTATTTCTCCACTCGTTCGTAGCATGAAGTAGTTGCGTTTTGTTGTCTTTGATTTCATTCTCTGCCTTGTATATCTGATCACGAGTCAGATCCTGGCGATATTTTATCGTGAAGGCTTGATTCCTTGCTGCTGGGTCGTGCGTTTTAATATTAGTATATCTTGGTAGCAGTCTTTCCTGTAGACATATATTATTAAATATGACCGAAAAAGTAAGATTAATAATTCTAACACGAATTTTCTCAATCTTTCGTACATTTCTTTTCACTGTTGGTGGTAATTCAAAAATCAATTCTCCAAAATTAATTTTTATTTCTAGTCTGACGCGACACTTGAGCGCGTTTCGTAAAACTTATTACTTTTTCAAAGACTTTAGTTTAAACATACACAACTGAATAGAACTTACACATCTCCGATTTGTTTATATCTACATTTGAGTGAGGTGAATGGGGTGAGGTGGTATTTAATAAGGTATTAATTTCATCAACACAAGACAGAACACGAAACAATGGGTATTGAATAGAAGTGATTGTAGAAAGCCTATTGGTCCATATTTCTTGATGCTTCTATATTGGAGCGGAGTCTTGAGGTGGGTAGAATATAGTTGTGCATTAATTGGCTGTTGATTGCTGGTGTTGACTTCTTGATGTGTAGTGCCTCGCAAACGTCAAGCCGCCTGCTATCGCTGTTTCTATCGATGATTTCTGTGTTGTTTACTAGGATTTCTCTGGCGATGGTTTGGTTGTGGGAAGAGATTATATGTTCCTTAATGGAGCCCTGTAGCTTATGCATCGTTAAATGCCTAGAAAGAGATGTTGTTGTCTTGCCTATATATTGTTTTTTTTGGAGCTTACAGTCCCCAAGAGGGCATTTGAAGGCATAGACGACGTTGGTCTCTTTTAAAGCGTTCTGTTTTGTGTCTGGAGAGTTTCTCATGAGTAGGCTGGCCGTTTTTCTGGTTTTATAGTAAATCGTCAGTTGTATCCTCTGATTTTTGTCTGTAGGGATAACGTTTCTATTAACAATATCTTTCAGGACCCTTTCCTCTGTTTTATGAGCTGTGGAAAAGAAGTTCCTGTAAAATAGTCTAATAGGGGGTATAGGTCTTGTGTTGGTTGTCTCTTCAGAGGTTGCATGGCGTTTCACTTTCCTTCTTATGATGTCTTCGACGAAACCATTGGAGAAGCCGTTGTTGACTAGGACCTGCCTTACCCTACAGAGTTCTTCGTCGACTTGCTTCCATTCTGAGCTGTGGCTGAGAGCACGGTCGACATATGCGTTAACAACACTCCTCTTGTACCTATCTGGGCAGTCGCTTTTGGCATTTAGGCACATTCCTATGTTCGTTTCCTTAGTGTAGACTGCAGTGTGGAAACCTCCGCTCTTTTCCATGACTGTTACATCTAGAAAGGGCAGCTTCCCATCCTTTTCCATCTCGTAAGTGAAACACAGCACGTAACTGTGCTCAAATGCCTCCTTCAGCTCCTGCAGATGTCTGACATCAGGTACCTGTGTAAAAATGTCGTCAACATACCTGCAGTATATGGCCGGTTTCAAGTTCATGTCGTCTAAGACTTTTTGCTCGATGGTACCCATGTAGAAGTTTGCAAACAGGACACCTAGGGGAGAACCCATGGCGACCCCATCTACTTGCTTATACATGTGCCCATCCGGGCTCAAGAAGGGTGCCTCTTTAGTACAAGCTTGGAGTAGTTTCCTTAGAATATTTTCTGGTATGTCAAGAGGAGTACAGGCTGGATCACGATACACTCTGTCGGCTATCATCCCGATTGTCTCGTCCACTGGTACGTTGGTGAACAGCGATTCTACGTCCAACGAGGCTCTTATTCCTGTGGCCCGTGTGCCCCGCAGTAAGTCAACAAATTCCTCTGGCGACTTCAGGCTGAAGGCGCAAGGGACAAAAGGAGTCAGCAGGCCGTTGAGTCGCTTCGCTAGTCTGTACGTGGGTGTGGGTATCTGGCATATGATTGGCTGAAGTGGGTTTCCAGGCTTGTGTGTCTTGACATTTCCATACGCATATCCAGGTTTATATTCCCCAATAATCTTTGGCAGGTGGAGTCCTGATTTCTTGGCGTTCACAGTTTCGATTAGTTTGTTGACCTTTGCTTTCAATTGGGCTGTAGTATCCTTCGTTACCCTTTGAATTTAGTTTGGTCAGAGAGTATGAGGTTCATTTTCGCCAGATATTCGTCTTTTTTAAGAATGACGTATATTGGCGACTTGTCACCTCTCCTGACAACTATCTCCTTGTTCTCACGGTAGGCTTTTGGCTGCCGCTTTGAGCTCGGGGGACAGTATGGTGCTTCTGTAATTGCCTCGATTCTTTCCTCCTTCAGCAATAAGTTCTGCTTGTAAGGTATCTTTGGTAGTGACCTTTTTTTTTGTGTCTCGAGGTCGAATATGTCGTCCAACAGAATTTCCAACTCCACTTTCCAGGCCATATCACTGGGTCTGGACATAACGTGACTGTTTATTCCCAGATTTAGGAGAGTGACTTGGTCCTCAGTGAGGTTAATTCCTGCAAGGTTCAGGAAGCCATGTCTTGGTCGTGGAATTGCCATAGGTCCTCCATATAACGTTCTTAGTTTCTTGATAATCCTTGTTTCAGTGCTGAGGTGATGTCGGTCTGTGAGGATGTGGAGGTGTTGTTCAATGCGGGTACGGATACTATCGTCGATGTTGCTATTTCTACACTCGTTCGTAGCATGAAGTAGTTGCGTTTTGTTGTCTTTGATTTCATTCTCTGCCTTGTATATCTGATCACGAATCAGATCCTGGCGATATTTTATCGTGAAGGCTTGATTCCTTGCTGCTGGGTCGTGCGTTTTAATATTAGTATATCTTGGTAGCAGTCTTTCCTGTAGACATATATTATTAAATATGACCGAAAAAGTAAGATTAATAATTCTAACACGAATTTTCTCAATCTTTCGTACATTTCTTTTCACTGTTGGTGGTAATTCAAAAATCAATTCTCCAAAATTCATTTTTATTTCTAGTCTGACGCGACACTTGAGCGCGTTTCGTAAAACTTATTACTTTTTCAAAGACTTATTAGTTTAAAAATACACAACTGAATAGAACTTACACATCTCCGATTTGTTTATATCTACATTTGAGTGAGGTGAATGGGGTGAGGTGGTATTTAATAAGGTATTAATTTCATCAACACAAGACAGAACACGAAACAATGGGTATTGAATAGAAGTGATTGTAGAAAGCCTATTGGTCCATATTTCTTGATGCTTCTATATTGGTGCGGAGTCTTGAGGTGGGTAGAATATAGTTGTGCATTAATTGGCTGTTGATTGCTGGTGTTGACTTCTTGATGTGTAGTGCCTCGCAAACGTCAAGCCGCCTGCTATCGCTGTTTCTATCGATGATTTCTGTGTTGTTTACTAGGATTTCTCTGGCGATGGTTTGGTTGTGGGAAGAGATTATATGTTCCTTAATGGAGCCCTGTTGCTTATGCATCGTTAAACGCCTAGAAAGAGATGTTGTTGTCTTGCCTATATACTGGGTTTTTTGGAGCTTACAGTCCCCAAGAGGGCATTTGAAGGCATAGACGACGTTGGTCTCTTTTAAAGCGTTCTGTTTTGTGTCTGGAGAGTTTCTCATGAGTAGGCTGGCCGTTTTTCTGGTTTTATAGTAAATCGTCAGTTGTATCCTCTGATTTTTGTCTGTAGGGATAACGTTTCTATCAACAATATCTTTCAGGACCCTTTCCTCTGTTTTATGAGCTGTGGAAAAGAAGTTCCTGTAAAATAGTCTAATAGTGGGTATAGGTGTTGTGTTGGTTGTCTCTTCAGAGGTTGCATGGCGTTTCACTTTCCTTCTTATGATGTCTTCGACGAAACCATTGGAGAAGCCGTTGTTGACTAGGACCTGCCTTACCCTACAGAGTTCTTCGTCGACTTGCTTCCATTCTGAGCTGTGGCTGAGAGCACGGTCGACATATGAGTTAACAACACTCCTCTTGTACCTATCTGGGCAGTCGCTTTTGGCATTTAGGCACATTCCTATGTTCGTTTCCTTAGTGTAGACTGCAGTGTAGAAACCTCCGCTCTTTTCCATGACTGTTACATCTAGAAAGGGCAGCTTCCCATCCTTTTCCATCTCGTAAGTGAAACGCAGCACGGAACTCTGCTCAAATGCCTCCTTCAGCTCCTGCAGATGTCTGACATCAGGTACCTGTGTAAAAATGTCGTCAACATACCTGCAGTATATGGCCGGTTTCAAGTTCATGTCGACTAAGACTTTTTGCTCGATGGTACCCATGTAGAAGTTTGCAAACAGGACACCTAGGGGAGAACCCATGGCGACCCCATCTACTTGCTTATACATGTGCCCATCCGGGCTCAAGAAGGGTGCCTCTTTAGTACAAGCTTGGAGTAGTTTCCTTAGGATATTTTCTGTTATGTCAAGAGGAGTACAGGCTGGATCACGATACAGTCTGTCGGCTACCATCCCGATTGTCTCGTCCACTGGTACGTTGGTGAACAGCGATTCTACGTCCAACGAGGCTCTTATTCCTGTGGCCCGTGTGCCCCGCAGTAAGTCAACAAATTCCTTTGGCAACTTCTGGCTGAAGGCGCAAGGGACATAAGGAGTCAGCAGGCCGTTGAGTCGCTTCGCTAGTCTGTACGTGGGTGTGGGTATCTGGCTAATGATTGGCCGAAGTGGGTTTCCAGGCTTGTGTGTCTTGACATTTCCATACGCATATCCAGGTTTATATTCCCCAATAATCTTTGGCAGGTCGAGTCCTGATTTCTTGGCGTTCACAGTTTCGATTAGTTTGTTGACCTTTGCTTTCAATTGGGCTGTAGTGTCCTTCGTTACCCTTTGGAATTTAGTTTGGTCAGAGAGTATGAGGCTCATTTTCGCCAGATATTCGTCTTTTTTAAGAGTGACGTATATTGGCGACTTGTCACCTCTCCTGACAACTATCTCCTTGTTCTCACGAAGGCTTTTGGCTGCCGCTTTGAGCTCGGGGGACAGTATGGAGCTTCTGTAATTGCCTCGATTCTTTCCTCCTTCCGCAATAAGTTCTGCTTGTAAGGTATCTTTGGTAGTGACCTTTTTTTTTTGTGTCTCGAGGTCGAATATGTCGTCCAACAGAATTTCCAACTCCACTTTCCAGGCCATATCACTCGGTCTGGACATAACGTGACAGTTTATGCCCAGATTTAGGAGAGTGACTTGGTCCTCAGTGAGGTTAATTCCTGCAAGGTTCAGGAAGCCATCTCTTGGTCGCGGAATTGCCATAGGTCCTCCATATAACGTTGTTATTTTCTTGATAATCCTTGTTTCAGTGCTGAGGTGATGTCGGTCTGTGAGGATGTCGAGGTGTTGTTCAATGCGGGTACGGATACTTTCGTCGATGTTGCTATTTCTCCACTCGTTCGTAGCATGAAGTAGTTGCGTTTTGTTGTCTTTGATTTCATTCTCTGCCTTGTATATCTGACTACGAGTCAGATCCTGGCGATATTTTATCGTGAAGGCTTGATTCCTTGCTGCTGGGTCGTGCGTTTTAATATTAGTATATCTTGGTAGCAGTCTGTCCTGTAGACATATATTATTAAATATGACCGAAAAAGTAAGATTAATAATTCTAACACGAATTTTCTCAATCTTTCGTACATTTCTTTTCACTGTTGGTGGTAATTCAAAAATCAATTCTCCAAAATTAATTTTTATTTCTAGTCTGACGCGACACTTGAGCGCGTTTCGTAAAACTTATTACTTTTTCAAAGACTTTAGTTTAAACATACACAACTGAATAGAACTTACACATCTCCGATTTGTTTATATCTACATTTGAGTGAGGTGAATAGGGTGAGGTGGTATTTAATAAGGTATTAATTTCATCAACACAAGACAGAACACGAAACAATGGGTATTGAATAGAAGTGATTGTAGAAAGCCTATTGGTCCATATTTCTTGATGCTTCTATATTGGAGCGGAGTCTTGAGGTGGGTAGAATATAGTTGTGCATTAATTGGCTGTTGATTGCTGGTGTTGACTTCTTGATGTGTAGTGCCTCGCAAACGTCAAGCCGCCTGCTATCGCTGTATCTATCGATGATTTCTGTGTTGTTTACTAGGATTTCTCTGGCGATGGTTTGGTTGTGGGAAGAGATTATATGTTCCTTAATGGAGCCCTGTTGCTTATGCATCGTTAAACGCCTAGAAAGAGATGTTGTTGTCTTGCCTATATACTGGGTTTTTTGGAGCTTACAGTCCCCATGAGGGCATTTGAAGGCATAGACGACGTTGGTCTCTTTTAAAGCGTTCTGTTTTGTGTCTGGAGAGTTTCTCATGAGTAGGCTGGCCGTTTTTCTGGTTTTATAGTAAATCGTCAGTTGTATCCTCTGATTTTTGTCTGTAGGGATAACGTTTCTATTAACAATATCTTTCAGGACCCTTTCCTCTGTTTTATGAGCTGTGGAAAAGAAGTTCCTGTAAAATAGTCTAATAGGGGGTATAGGTGTTGTGTTGGTTGTCTCTTCAGAGGTTGCATGGCATTTCACTTTCCTTCTATGATGTCTTCGACGAAACCATTGGTTGTTGACTAGGACCTGCCTTACCCTACAGAGTTCTTCGTCGACTTGCTTCCATTCTGAGCTGTGGCTGAGAGCACGGTCGACATATGCGTTAACAACACTCCTCTTGTACCTATTCTGGGCAGTCGCTTTTGGCATTTAGGCACATTCCTATGTTCGTTCCTTAGTGTAGACTGCAGTGTGGAAACCTCCGCTCTTTTCCATGACTGTTACATCTAGAAAGGGCAGCTTCCATCCTTTTCCATCTCGTAAGTGAAATGCAGCACGGAACTCTGCTCAAATGCCTCCTTCAGCTCCTGCAGATGTCTGACATCAGGTACCTGTGTAAAAATGTCGTCAACATACCTGCAGTATATGGCCGGTTTCAAGTTCATGTCGACTAAGACTTTTTGCTCGATGGTACCCATGTAGAAGTTTGCAAACAGGACACCTAGGGGAGAACCCATGGCGACCCCATCTACTTGCTTATACATGTGCCCATCCGGGCTCAAGAAGGGTGCCTCTTTAGTACAAGCTTGGAGTAGTTTCCTTAGGATATTTTCTGGTATGTCAAGAGGAGTACAGGCTGGATCACGATACACTCTGTCGGCTATCATCCCGATTGTCTCGTCCACTGGTACGTTGGTGAACAGCGATTCTACGTCCAACGAGGCTCTTATTCCTGTGGCCCGTGTGCCCCGCAGTAAGTCAACAAATTCCTTTGGCGACTTCAGGCTGAAGGCGCAAGGGACATAAGGAGTCAGCAGGCCGTTGAGTCGCTTCGCTAGTCTGTACGTGGGTGTGGTATCTGGCTAATGATTGGCCGAAGTGGGTTTCCAGGCTTGTGTGTCTTGACATTTCCATACGCATATCCAGGTTTATATTCCCCAATAATCTTTGGCAGGTGGAGTCCTGATTTCTTGGCGTTCACAGTTTCGATTAGTTTGTTGACCTTTGCTTTCAATTGGGCTGTAGTGTCCTTCGTTACCCTTTGGAATTTAGTTTGGTCAGAGAGTATGAGGTTCATTTTCGCCAGATATTCGTCTTTTTTAAGAATGACGTATATTGGCGACTTGTCACCTCTCCTGACAACTATCTCCTTGTTCTCACGAAGGCTTTTGGCTGCCGCTTTGAGCTCGGGGGACAGTATGGTGCTTCTGTAATTGCCTCGATTCTTTCCTCCTTCCGCAATAAGTTCTGCTTGTAAGGTATCTTTGGTAGTGACCTTTTTTTTTGTGTCTCGAGGTCGAATATGTCGTCCAACAGAATTTCCAACTCCACTTTCAGGCCATATCACTCGGTCTGGACATAACGTGACAGTTTATGCCCAGATTTAGGAGAGTGACTTGGTCCTCAGTGAGGTTAATTCCTGCAAGGTTCAGGAAGCCATCTCTTGGTCGTGGAATTGCCATAGGTCCTCCATATAACGTTGTTAGTTTCTTGATAATCCTTGTTTCAGTGCTGAGGTGATGTCGGTCTGTGAGGATGTCGAGGTGTTGTTCAATGCGGGTACGGATACTTTCGTCGATGTTGCTATTTCTCCACTCGTTCGTAGCATGAAGTAGTTGCGTTTTGTTGTCTTTGATTTCATTCTCTGCCTTGTATATCTGATCACGAATCAGATCCTGGCGATATTTTATCGTGAAGGCTTGATTCCTTGCTGCTGGGTCGTGCGTTTTAATATTAGTATATCTTGGTAGCAGTCTTTCCTGTAGACATATATTATTAAATATGACCGAAAAAGTAAGATTAATAATTCTAACACGAATTTTCTCAATCTTTCGTACATTTCTTTTCACTGTTGGTGGTAATTCAAAAATCAATTCTCCAAAATTCATTTTTATTTCTAGTCTGACGCGACACTTGAGCGCGTTTCGTAAAACTTATTACATTTTTCAAAGACTTTAGTTTAACATACACAACTGAATAGAACTTACACATCTCCGATTTGTTTATATCTACATTTGAGTGAGGTGAATGGGGTGAGGTGGTATTTAATAAGGTATTAATTTCATCAACACAAGACAGAACACGAAACAATGGGTATTGAATAGAAGTGATGTAGAAAGCCTATTGTCCATATTTCTTGATGCTTCTATATTGGAGCGGAGTCTTGAGGTGGGTAGAATATAGTTGTGCATTAATTGGCTGTTGATTGCTGGTGTTGACTTCTTGATGTGTAGTGCCTCGCAAACGTCAAGCCGCCTGCTATCGCTGTATCTATCGATGATTTCTGTGTTGTTTACTAGGATTTCTCTGGCGATGGTTTGGTTGTGGGAAGAGATTATATGTTCCTTAATGGAGCCCTGTTGCTTATGCATCGTTAAACGCCTAGAAAGAGATGTTGTTGTCTTGCCTATATACTGGGTTTTTTGGAGCTTACAGTCCCCAAGAGGGCATTTGAAGGCATAGACGACGTTGGTCTCTTTTAAAGCGTTCTGTTTTGTGTCTGGAGAGTTTCTCATGAGTAGGCTGGGCGTTTTTCTGGTTTTATAGTAAATCGTCAGTTGTATCCTCTGATTTTTGTCTGTAGGGATAACGTTTCTATTAACAATATCTTCAGGACCCTTTCTCTGTTTTAGAGCTGTGGAAAAGAAGTCCTGTAAAATAGTCTAATAGGGGTATAGGTTTGTGTTGGTTGTCTCTTCAGAGGTTGCATGGCGTTTCACTTTCCTTCTTATGATGTCTTCGACGAAACCATTGGAGAAGCCGTTGTTGACTAGGACCCTGCCTTACCCTACAGAGTTCTTCGTCGACTTGCTTCCATTCTGAGCTGTGGCTGAGAGCACGGTCGACATATGCATTAACAACACTCCTCTTGTACCTATCCTGGGCAGTCGCTTTTGCATTTAGGCCCATTCCTATGTTCGTTCCTTAGGTGTAGACTGCAGTGTGGAAACCTCCGCTCTTTTCCATGACTGTTACATCTAGAAAGGGCAGCTTCCCATCCTTTTCCATCTCGTAAGTGAAACGCAGCACGGAACTCTGCTCAAATGCCTCCTTCAGCTCCTGCAGATGTCTGACATCAGGTACCTGTGTAAAAATGTCGTCAACATACCTGCAGTATATGGCCGGTTTCAAGTTCATGTCGACTAAGACTTTTTGCTCGATGGTACCCATGTAGAAGTTTGCAAACAGGACACCTAGGGGAGAACCCGTGGCGACCCCATCTACTTGCTTATACATGTGCCCATCCGGGCTCAAGAAGGATGGCTCTTTAGTACAAGGTTGGAGTAGTTTCCTTAGGATATTTTCTGGTATGTCAAGAGGAGTACAGGCTGGATCACGATACACTCTGTCGGCTATCATCCCGATTGTCTCGTCCACTGGTACATTGGTGAACAGCGATTCTACGTCCAACGAGGCTCTTATTCCTGTGGCCCGTGTGCCCCGCAGTATGTCAACAAATTCCTTTGGCGACTTCAGGCTGAAGGCGCAAAGGACATAAGGAGTCAGCAGGCCGTTGAGTCGCTTCTCTAGTCTGTACGTGGGTGTGGGTATCTGGCTAATGATTGGCCGAAGTGGGTTTCCAGGCTTGTGTGTCTTGACATTTCCATACGCATATCCAGGTTTATATTCCCCAATAATCTTTGGCAGGTGGAGTCCTGATTTCTTGGCGTTCACAGTTTCGATTAGTTTGTTGACCTTTGCTTTCAATTGGGCTGTAGTGTCCTTCGTTACCCTTTGGAATTTAGTTTGGTCAGAGAGTATGAGGTTCATTTTCGCCAGATATTCGTCTTTTTTAAGAATGACGTATATTGGCGACTTGTCACCTCTCCTGACAACTATCTCCTTGTTCTCACGAAGGCTTTTGGCTGCCGCTTTGAGCTCGGGGGACAGCATGGTGCTTCTGTAATTGCCTCGATTCTTTCCTCCTTCCGCAATAAGTTCTGCTTGTAAGGTATCTTTGGTAGTGACCTTTTTTTTTTGTGTCTCGAGGTCGAATATGTCGTTCAACAGAATTTCCAACTCCACTTTCCGGGCCATATCACTCGGTCTGGACATAACGTGACAGTTTATGCCCAGATTTAGGAGAGTGACTTGGTCCTCAGTTAGGTTAATTCCTGCAAGGTTCAGGAAGCCATCTCTTGGTCGTGGAATTGCCATAGGTCCTCCATATAACGTTGTTAGTTTCTTGATAATCCTTGTTTCAGTGCTGAGGTGATGTCGGTCTGTGAGGATGTCGAGGTGTTGTTCAATGCGGGTACAGATACTTTCGTCGATGTTGCTATTTCTCCACTCGTTCGTAGCTTGAAGTAGTTACGTTTTGTTGTCTTTGATTTCATTCTCTGCCTTGTATATCTGATCACGAATCAAATCCTAGCGATATTTTATCGTGAAGGCTTGATTCCTTGCTGCTGGGTCGTGCGTTTTAATATTAGTATATCTTGGTAGCAGTCTTTCCTGTAGACATATATTATTAAATATGACCGAAAAAGTAAGATTAATAATTCTAACACGAATTTTCTCAATCTTTCGTACATTTCTTTTCACTGTTGGTGGTAATTCATAAATCAATTCTCCAAAATTCATTTTTATTTCTAGTCTGACGCGACACTTGAGCGCGTTTCGTAAAACTTATTACTTTTTCAAAGACTTTAGTTTAAACATACACAACTGAATAGAACTTACACATCTCCGATTTGTTTATATCTACATTTGAGTGAGGTGAATGGGGTGAGGTGGTATTTAATAAGGTATTAATTTCATCAACACAAGACAGAACACGAAACAATGGGTATTGAATAGAAGTGATTGTAGAAAGCCTATTGGTCCATATTTCTTGATGCTTCTATATTGGAGCGGAGTCTTGAGGTGGGTAGAGTATAGATGTGCATTAATTGGCTGTTGATTGCTGGTGTTGACTTCTTGATGTGTAGTGCCTCGCAAACGTCAAGCCGCCTGCTATCGCTGTATCTATCGATGATTTCTGTGTTGTTTACTAGGATTTCTCTGGCGATGGTTTGGTTGTGGGAAGAGATTATATGTTCCTTAATGGAGCCCTGTTGCTTATGCATCGTTAAACGCCTAGAAAGAGATGTTGTTGTCTTGCATATATACTGGGTTTTTTGGAGCTTACAGTCCCCAAGAGGGCATTTGAAGGCATAGACGACGTTGGTCTCTTTTAAAGCGTTCTGTTTTGTGTCTGGAGAGTTTCTCATGAGTAGGCTGGCCGTTTTTCTGGTTTTATAGTAAATCGTCAGTTGTATCCTCTGATTTTTGTCTGTAGGGATAACGTTTCTATCAACAATATCTTTCAGGACCCTTTCCTCTGTTTTATGAGCTGTGGAAAAGAAGTTCCTGTAAAATAGTCTAATAGTGGGTATAGGTGTTGTGTTGGTTGTCTCTTCAGAGGTTGCATGGTGTTTCACTTTCCTTCTTATGATGTCTTCGACGAAACCATTGGAGAAGCCGTTGTTGACTAGGACCTGCCTTACCCTACAGAGTTCTTCGTCGACTTGCTTCCATTCTGTGCTGTGGCTGAGAGCACGGTCGAAATATGCATTAACAACTCTCCTCTTGTACCTATCTGGGCAGTCGCTTTTGGCATTTAGGCACATTCCTATGTTCGTTTCCTTAGTGTAGACTGCAGTGTGGAAACCTCCGCTCTTTTCCATGACTGTTACATCTAGAAAGGGCAGCTTCCCATCCTTTTCCATCTCGTAAGTGAAATGCAGCACGGAACTTTGCTCAAATGCCTCCTTCAGCTCCTGCAGATGTCTGACATCAGGTACCTGTGTAAAAATGTCGTCAACATACCTGCAGTATATGGCCGGTTTCAAGTTCATGTCGACTAAGACTTTTTGCTCGATGGTACCCATGTAGAAGTTTGCAAACAGGACACCTAGGGGAGAACCCATGGCGACCCCATCTACTTGCTTATACATGTGCCCATCCGGGCTCAAGAAGGGTGGCCTCTTTAGTACAAGGTTGGAGTAGTTTCCTTAGGATATTTTCTGGTATGTCAAGAGGAGTACAGGCTGGATCACGATACACTCTGTCGGCTATCATCCCGATTGTCTCGTCCACTGGTACATTGGTGAACAGCGATTCTACGTCCAACGAGGCTCTTAGTCCTGTGGCCCGTGTGCCCCGCAGTAAGTCAACAAATTCCTTTGGCGACTTCAGGCTGAAGGCGCAAAGGACATAAGGAGTCAGCAGGCCGTTCAGTCGCTTCTCTAGTCTGTACGTGGGTGTGGGTATCTGGCTAATGATTGGCCGAAGTGGGTTTCCAGGCTTGTGTGTCTTGACATTTCCATACGCATATCCAGGTTTATATTCCCCAATAATCTTTGGCAGGTGGAGTCCTGATTTCTTGGCGTTCACAGTTTCGATTAGTTTGTTGATCTTTGCTTTCAATTGGGCTTTAGTGTCCTTCGTTACCCTTTGGAATTTAGTTTGGTCAGAGAGTATGAGGTTCATTTTCGCCAGATATTCGTCTTTTTTAAGAATGACGTATATTGGCGACTTGTCACCTCTCCTGACAACTATCTCCTTGTTCTCACGAAGGCTTTTGGCTGCCGCTTTGAGCTCGGGGGACAGTATGGTGCTTCTGTAATTGCCTCGATTCTTTCCTCTTTCCGCAATAAGTTCTGCTTGTAGGGTATCTTTGGTAGTGACCTTTTTTTGTGTGTCTCGAGGTCGAATATGTCGTCCAACAGAATTTCCAACTCCACTTTCCGGGCCATATCACTCGGTCTGGACATAACGTGACAGTTTATGCCGAGATTTAGGAGAGTGACTTGGTCCTCAGTGAGATTAATTCCTGCAAGGTTCAGGAAGCCATCTCTTGGTCGTGAAATTGCCATAGGTCCTCCATATAACGTTGTTAGTTTCTTGATAATCCTTGTTTCAGTGCTGAGGTGATGTCGGTCTGTGAGGATGTCGAGGTGTTGTTCAATGCGGGTACAGATACTTTCGTCGATGTTGCTATTTCTCCACTCGTTCGTAGCATGAAGTAGTTACGTTTTGTTGTCTTTGATTTCATTCTCTGCCTTGTATATCTGATCACGAATCAAATCCTAGCGATATTTTATCGTGAAGGCTTGATTCCTTGCTGCTGGGTCGTGCGTTTTAATATTAGTATATCTTGGTAGCAGTCTTTCCTGTAGACATATATTATTAAATATGACCGAAAAAGTAAGATTAATAATTCTAACACGAATTTTCTCAATCTTTCGTACATTTCTTTTCACTGTTGGTGGTAATTCAAAAATCAATTCTCCAAAATTCATTTTTATTTCTAGTCTGACGCGACACTTGAGCGCGTTTCGTAAAACTTATTACTTTTTCAAAGACTTTAGTTTAAACATACACAACTGAATAGAACTTACACATCTCCGATTTGTTTATATCTACATTTGATTGAGGTGAATGGGGTGAGGTGGTATTTAATAAGGTATTAATTTCATCAACACAAGACAGAACACGAAACAATGGGTATTGAATAGAAGTGATTGTAGAAAGCCTATTGGTCCATATTTCTTGATGCTTCTATATTGGAGCGGAGTCTTGAGGTGGGTAGAGTATAGATGTGCATTAATTGGCTGTTGATTGCTGGTGTTGACTTCTTGATGTGTAGTGCCTCGCAAACGTCAAGCCGCCTGCTATCGCTGTATCTATCGATGATTTCTGTGTTGTTTACTAGAATTTCTCTGGCGATGGTTTGGTTGCGGGAAGAGATTATATGTTCCTTAATCTAGCCCTGTTGCTTATGCATCGTTAAACGCCTAGAAAGAGATGTTGTTGTCTTGCATATATACTGGGTTTTTTAGAGCTTACAGTCCCCAAGAGGGCATTTGAAGGCATAGACGACGTTGGTCTCTTTTAAAGCGTTCTGTTTTGTGTCTGGAGAGTTTCTCATGAGTAGGCTGGCCGTTTTTCTGGTTTTATAGTAAATCGTCAGTTGTATCCTCTGATTTTTGTCTGTAGGGATAACGTTTCTATTAACAATATCTTTCAGGACCCTTTCCCCTGTTTTATGAGCTGTGGAAAAGAAGTTCCTGTAAAATAGTCTAATAGGGGGTATAGGTGTTGTGTTGGTTGTCTCTTCAGAGGTTGCATGGCGTTTCACTTTCCTTCTTATGATGTCTTCGACGAAACCATTGGAGAAGCCGTTGTTGACTAGGACCTGCCTTACCCTACAGAGTTCTTCGTCGACTTCCTTCCATTCTGAGCTGTTGCTGAGAGCACGGTCGACATATGCGTTAACAACACTCCTCTTGTACCTATCTGGGCAGTCGCTTTTGGCATTTAGGCACATTCCTATGTTCGTTTCCTTAGTGTAGACTGCAGTGTGGAAACCTCCGCTCTTTTCCATGACTGTTACATCTAGAAAGGGCAGCTTCCCATCCTTTTCCATCTCGTAAGTGAAATGCAGCACGGAACTCTGCTCAAATGCCTCCTTCAGCTCCTGCAGATGTCTGACATCAGGTACCTGTGTAAAAATGTCGTCAACATACCTGCAGTATATGGCCGGTTTCAAGTTCATGTCGACTAAGACTTTTTGCTCGATGGTACCCATGTAGAAGTTTGCAAACAGGACACCTAGGGGAGAACCCATGGCGACCCCATCTACTTGCTTATACATGTGCCCATCCGGGCTCAAGAAGGGTGGCTCTTTAGTACAAGGTTGGAGTAGTTTCCTTAGGATATTTTCTGGTATGTCAAGAGGAGTACAGGCTGGATCACGATACACTCTGTCGGCTATCATCCCGATTGTCTCGTCCACTGGTACATTGGTGAACAGCGATTCTACGTCCAACGAGGCTCTTATTCCTGTGGCCCGTGTGCCCCGCAGTAAGTCAACAAATTCCTTTGGCGACTTCAGGCTGAAGGCGCAAAGGACATAAGGAGTCAGCAGGCCGTTGAGTCGCTTCTCTAGTCTGTACGTGGGTGTGGGTATCTGGCTAATGATTGGCCGAAGTGGGTTTCCAGGCTTGTGTGTCTTGACATTTCCATACGCATATCCAGGTTTATATTCCCCAATAATCTTTGGCAGGTGGAGTCCTGATTTCTTGGCGTTCACAGTTTCGATTAGTTTGTTGACCTTTGCTTTCAATTGGGCTGTAGTGTCCTTCGTTACCCTTTGGAATTTAGTTTGGTCAGAGAGTATGAGGTTCATTTTCGCCAGATATTCGTCTTTTTTAAGAATGACGTATATTGGCGACTTGTCACCTCTCCTGACAACTATCTCCTTGTTCTCACGAAGGCTTTTGGCTGCCGCTTTGAGCTCGGGGGACAGTATGGTGCTTCTGTAATTGCCTCGATTCTTTCCTCTTTCCGCAATAAGTTCTGCTTGTAGGGTATCTTTGGTAGTGACCTTTTTTTGTGTGTCTCGAGGTCGAATATGTCGTCCAACAGAATTTCCAACTCCACTTTCCGGGCCATATCACTCGGTCTGGACATAACGTGACAGTTTATGCCGAGATTTAGGAGAGTGACTTGGTCCTCAGTGAGATTAATTCCTGCAAGGTTCAGGAAGCCATCTCTTGGTCGTGAAATTGCCATAGGTCCTCCATATAACGTTGTTAGTTTCTTGATAATCCTTGTTTCAGTGCTGAGGTGATGTCGGTCTGTGAGGATGTCGAGGTGTTGTTCAATGCGGGTACAGATACTTTCGTCGATGTTGCTATTTCTCCACTCGTTCGTAGCATGAAGTAGTTACGTTTTGTTGTCTTTGATTTCATTCTCTGCCTTGTATATCTGATCACGAATCAAATCCTAGCGATATTTTATCGTGAAGGCTTGATTCCTTGCTGCTGGGTCGTGCGTTTTAATATTAGTATATCTTGGTAGCAGTCTTTCCTGTAGACATATATTATTAAATATGACCGAAAAAGTAAGATTAATAATTCTAACACGAATTTTCTCAATCTTTCGTACATTTCTTTTCACTGTTGGTGGTAATTCAAAAATCAATTCTCCAAAATTCATTTTTATTTCTAGTCTGACGCGACACTTGAGCGCGTTTCGTAAAACTTATTACTTTTTCAAAGACTTTAGTTTAAACATACACAACTGAATAGAACTTACACATCTCCGATTTGTTTATATCTACATTTGATTGAGGTGAATGGGGTGAGGTGGTATTTAATAAGGTATTAATTTCATCAACACAAGACAGAACACGAAACAATGGGTATTGAATAGAAGTGATTGTAGAAAGCCTATTGGTCCATATTTCTTGATGCTTCTATATTGGAGCGCAGTCTTGAGGTGGGTAGAGTATAGATGTGCATTAATTGGCTGTTGATTGCTGGTGTTGACTTCTTGATGTGTAGTGCCTCGCAAACGTCAAGCCGCCTGCTATCGCTGTATCTATCGATGATTTCTGTGTTGTTTACTAGGATTTCTCTGGCGATGGTTTGGTTGTGGGAAGAGATTATATGTTCCTTAATCTAGCCCTGTTGCTTATGCATCGTTAAACGCGTCTTGCCTATATACTGGGTTTTTTGGAGCTTACAGTCCCCAAGAGGGCATTTGAAGGCATAGACGACGTTGGTCTCTTTTAAAGCGTTCTGTTTTGTGTCTGGAGAGTTTCTCATGAGTAGGCTGGCCGTTTTTCTGGTTTTATAGTAAATCGTCAGTTGTATCCTCTGATTTTTGTCTGTAGGGATAACGTTTCTATTAACAATATCTTTCAGGACCCTTTCCTCTGTTTTATGAGCTGTGGAAAAGAAGTTCCTGTAAAATAGTCTAATAGGGGGTATAGGTGTTGTGTTGGTTGTCTCTTCAGAGGTTGCATGGCGTTTCACTTTCCTTCTTATGATGTCTTCGACGAAACCATTGGAGAAGCCGTTGTTGACTAGGACCTGCCTTACCCTACAGAGTTCTTCGTCGACTTGCTTCCATTCTGAGCTGTGGCTGAGAGCACGGTCGACATATGCGTTAACAACACTCCTCTTGTACCTATCTGGGCAGTCGCTTTTTACCCAGCAAACAATTTTAGGTTGCCACAACATATCTGGAAAGTATTTTGAAAGTATTGGAAACGTTTGTTTTATCGTATCAGATACGATATTGTGTGTGGACTTAAATAGGTTTCCAAAACTTATAACCAAGACATATGTATCTAACACTAATTTGAGATGTTTGTGGCAACTTACACTCCTAACATGAGTCATTCATAATCCATTCATACACCAATATGAATCTCTTGTGAAAGGTTTGAGCCTTATCTGAACCCTTTTCACATCTTTGTGTTTAAAGTTAAATTTCTTGAAATTAAATTATTTTATATTATATTATATTATTTTTATTATATTTTATTTTATAATTTATTATTATTTTTCTTATATTTTTTTATATTATATTAGTGTTTTCAATTTAAATATTAAACCAATTTAAGGGTAAAAAAATCAAATAATTTATATTTCTTTTATTATTTACTAACAAATCAGCAAAAATACAAAAACATATGACCTATATAATTATATATATATATATATATATATAAATAATTTATATAATATATATATATATATATATA
>NC_091168.1:44213590-44321090 GCF_040958095.1 Procambarus clarkii | reverse complement strand
ATCTGAAAATTGGGAACATCAAAAGATCTGACTTTCCCAATTTTCTGATGGGAACATCAAATGATCTGATATTCCCATCACTGAAAAATAAAAACAGATAAAAAAAATGATATGAAAAAATAGAAAATAAAATATACTCATGAAATGAACAGAATGGTTAACAACGCAGCTCAATTGCAATGCAATGTCACAATAACATTTAAATATACTTTAAGATATAATCTAGAAGAAAATAAGGATATTGAAACGGTTCATGAACTCTATTTCAATAAAGGACACTATGGGGAACTTTGAAAAATAGTTATTGAGTATAATTAGACAGACTTGTTGCTAGGCAGAGGAGTAATGAGATATATGGCAAATTTTGCAAAATATACAATGAAGGTACACAAACATTCATACCCAAACAAAGCAAAATGCTAGGTAAGAACAAAGCATTTGGCCCGTAGGAGAAAGGAGATACCCACAAGACTAGAATACAAGTCATTAACAAGCATGCAAGTATAATACATAATACATGCAGACATATATATAATCCAAAAAAATGTCAAATTTACGTACTTATTATTACATTACAAATATCCAAGGTTTTGAAGACACGTTTCCTCTTGCGCCCAACGAGTGAATACTGAGACCAGACCCCATAGGTCCCTATCCTCCTCATCATTCGTCTCACTGTGTCTCCACAGCTTGCACCGCCCATTTGAGACAGCGTCTGGACCTGTTAAAATAATGCATAAGCTGTAAGGTAATAGAGAATAATATATATCTTTCAATCTCAACATTAGATTTTCTAATTTCCAACTGTATTAAATAAATAGCATTAAAATATTTTCCTTCTTAACTATTACAAAAATCAACGAATTTGAGTAACTTTTGCTTTTGTTTTATTTGTACCTTAAACATAACACTGAACAATCAATTATGTGCCACCCCACCTTCCTTCATCTGCAAAAAAACTAATCAAAAGACATATGTACAAGGCTAAAAAAATTCAGCAACACTTACCATACTCAGGCTAAAAGAATTAAGCAACACTTACCATACTCTTTTTATATTCACTGTTAACTTTTAGCTCATGTGACAGACTTTCCACCTGCTCAACAGTTTCAAGTGGGGATGGAAGAATGTCTTCCAGGATTGGTATATCTCCATGTGTTTTTGACATATGGGTTTCCGTCATTTTGACAATATTCAGGATATCCCCTGATAAAAATGTCAATTTTGATAATTCCTTCATTATGTATTCCATTTTTTCTGTTACTGCAAAAAAAAAAAGGCTTACTAGAACAAGCATTTAGTGTTGCACATATATGATATATGTATTGATCCTTAGTGGATCCTATTTTAGTGACAGACACATTGGTGTCAGGTCACTGTCAAATGGGCTACTGTCATGTAGCCTTCAATTATGTAACCTCTCCCATTCTATGATAGGGGTGACACAGGGCAGCATCCTTAGACCCCCTCCTATTTGTTATATACATCAATGATCTGCTTTATGTCTCTAACATGATTAAACCTGTATTGTTTGATGATACTACCATCATCTACTTAGTTGCTTTACAAGAATGTAAAATTTCAAGTCTGTACTCTCCCTCAATGTATTTTCTTGTATGTATAACAAAAAATAATCAACACATAATAAATCGGTACTTACTAGATTTTTCGAAAGGAGAGCTTTCAGTTCTGTCTTGTCTTGGAGTTTGAGGGGAAGGTTTTGTACTCGGCCTGTAGATAGACTTGTTGGTCCCACAAGATTCTGTCAGGGGTGGAAGCGTATTAGCATTGTATAGAAAATATTTACAAAATAGTTTTAAATACATAAAACTACAAATAGAAATTATTGAATTATTACATTAGCTTATAGCTTTTATGAATGCATTAAAAAATTTTGTTGCTGTTTTTGGTAAGTAGTCAATTCCCATTTGCCTCAAAATTTTTAATAATTCATCAACAGCATTGTGTGTAACACCATTCTTGTTTACCCACTGAATTAATAAATTCTGTGGGTAAACAAGTGAATGATGATTATCATGGTCATCATTCTCCTCCTCACTTTGAGAATTAGATAATACATCATGAATATCAGTAAGATTCATGTGTAAATCATCAATTTCAGAGCCTAATCCATACTCTTGATTTGACTCAGCTTCAAAAGAACTAATGTCATTGTCTGACGACTCAATCTCTGAACTTGATGCTGCCTCAGTAAGATTAATGGGTTCACTAGTGTGTACAGCTGTATTTGGATGCATTTTGTGTATACGTTTTAGCCTTCTTGATACTTGCATCCATCTGTTGTTGTATTGGAGTCGCTTTTTTCGCTTATACTCGTACATTCTGTTAAAGAGTGTCAAATTTCTACATTAGACTACCATATTACCTATATTATTGTTAATAATGTATTGACAGATGCAATATGTATTAAAATTCTAAAAATAAGTCATTCATTATATACAATGTGTGATAATTAAAGCTGGTGCATATAACATCCTTGTCAGGCACATGCAAAAGTGAACACTTCCAGAATTGGAGACATGCAGAAATGTAACATATGGAAATAGAGGCATGCCAAAACAAAGACATGCATAAATTCAAATTCTTATCGAAATAATTTCTAGTGATTATTATATAAATTATTCCATCAGTACTAGATCAAATATTCAATACCATCCTCCCATTGGAAAGAGTAATCATGTCCTGTTGGACATTAATTATATGTTGAGATATAATCTAAAAGAAAATAGGGACATTGAAATTGTTGTTAAACTCTATTTCAATAAAGGACACTATAGGGAACCTAGAACCCTGTATTACAAGTGTAAGTGATAATTTTGGAAAATTTAATTAAAGCTAATTGTGTAGGACACCTGGAGATATGGTGCCCATATCTAAAGAATCACATCAACTGGTAAAGGTATAGACTTGCCAATAAGTGGCTCCCAGGTTAGAGGCATAAAATGCCAAAACTAGATGGTAGAATAAAAAGAAGATATTGTAAAAGGTAACCAAACAAAGATGCCACAGAAATATTAGAAAATTAACTTTCGCAAGCAGCGTGGTAGACATGGTTGGAACAAGTTAGGTGAGAGGGTGGTGGAGGCCAAAACCATAATCATAATCATCTGTATCAAACCTTATTACAGGTAAAACCAGTAGGCAGTCTACTGTATTTTATCAAACCGTTATTAGTATAATAGATCTCGTAATAATTTTGCAAAAATAATGGCATTTACTATTTTTAAAAGATTATTAGCAAATTTACAGAAATGGTGCATTCGGAAGACAAAACCAATTTTTCACTTTTGACAATTGAGCACCTGCTACATCCAGATTCTAGGGAGGAAAGGAAGGACGATCTTACTGGATCCCATAGCCTCTCCGAGGCACAAACCAGGCTTTTACACAAACCCCCCCCCCCCTGCACCCGAGCTTTTTAAAATAGTAAATGCCACTATTTTTGCAAAATTATTACGAGATCTATTATTCTAGAGAATAATGCATATAAATGCATATATGCATATAAATACAAAAGTAAATCAAATCTTATCCTTGTATAATATACAAGCTGATGTGAGATCCCTGTCTACAGGTGGACTGGAACTATTATCCAGTAGGCAGTCTACTGTATTTTATCAAACCGTTATTAGTATAATAGATCTCGTAATTTTTGCAAAAATAATGGCATTTACTATTTTTAAAAGATTATTAGCAAATTTACAGAAATGGTGCATTCGGAAGACAAAACCAATTTTTCACTTTTGACAATTGAGCACCTGCTACATCCAGATTCTAGGGAGGAAAGGAAGGACGATCTTACTGGATCCCATAGCCTCTCCGAGGCACAAACCAGGCTTTTACATAACCCCCCCCCCCTGCACCCGAGCTTTTTAAAATAGTAAATGCCACTATTTTTGCAAAATTATTACGAGATCTATATTCTAATAAGAGTTTGATAAAATACAAACCCTGGGGCCATAGAACGGCTATTTAATCCCCTTGAACGGACCTGTGCATGGGCCACTGAGGCATCGAAAAAAACAGACCGGCTTGGGAAAAAAGCAAAATTGCCGGTCTATGGCCCAGCTGATGGCTGTGCATGAATGGCTAATGGCTGTTAGTTATGGAGCTAGGTTAGACTATGTATGTTTAAATCTCTGATTTAAACAGAGCCAGTGTTCAGTCAAATAACTGAATTTATCAAATCTTATCCTTGTATAATATACAAGCTGATGTGAGATCCCTGTCTACAGGTGGACTGGAACTATTATCCAGTAGGCAGTCTACTGTATTTTATCAAACCGTTATTAGTATAATAGATCTCGTAATAATTTTGCAAAAATAATGGCATTTACTATTTTTAAAAGATTATTAGCAAATTTACAGAAATGGTGCATTCGGAAGACAAAACCAATTTTTCACTTTTGACAATTGAGCACCTGCTACATCCAGATTCTAGGGAGGAAAGGAAGGACGATCTTACTGGATCCCATAGCCTCTCCGAGGCACAAACCAGGCTTTTACATAACCCCCCCCCCCCTGCACCCGAGCTTTTTAAAATAGTAAATGCCACTATTTTTGCAAAATTATTACGAGATCTATTATTCTAATAAGAGTTTGATAAAATACAAACCCTGGGGCCATAGAACGGCTATTTAATCCCCTTGAACGGACCTGTGCATGGGCCACTGAGGCATCGAAAAAAAACAGACCGGCTTGGGAAAAAAGCAAAATTGCCGGTCTATGGCCCAGCTGATGGCTGTGCATGAATGGCTAATGGCTGTTAGTTATGGAGCTAGGTTAGACTATGTATGTTTAAATCTCTGATTTAAACAGAGCCAGTGTTCAGTCAAATAACTGAATTTATCAAATCTTATCCTTGTATAATATACAAGCTGATGTGAGATCCCTGTCTACAGGTGGACTGGAACTATTATCCAGTAGGCAGTCTACTGTATTTTATCAAACCGTTATTAGTATAATAGATCTCGTAATAATTTTGCAAAAATAATGGCATTTACTATTTTTAAAAGATTATTAGCAAATTTACAGAAATGGTGCATTCGGAAGACAAAACCAATTTTTCACTTTTGACAATTGAGCACCTGCTACATCCAGATTCTAGGGAGGAAAGGAAGGACGATCTTACTGGATCCCATAGCCTCTCCGAGGCACAAACCAGGCTTTTACATAACCCCCCCCCCTGCACCCGAGCTTTTTAAAATAGTAAATGCCATTATTTTTGCAAAATTATTACGAGATCTATTATACTAATAACGGTAAATAAATAATAAATAGTAAATAAATCAAAATCAGTTACATTATTTTATCTTATTCATAGCATAAATGTTCTCGAAGATTACTAAAAAGAAATTGAATTAGACTACAGCAAATTGGCAAACTTTACCTTGTATCTGTTTCCACCGAGTTTGTTTGGGGCGTTCTTCAACATATCAGCAACTACTTGTCTCAACATCTCTTTCAGTTGCATTAGTGTGGGTGTTGATACAGGCTTCTGGAAATTTATAAGAATTAATTAATATATATAATTATAATTCACTTTGCTATTCCCCATTCCACAGTCCTCTCGTCCTTCCCACTTCCCTGTCCCCACATCATCCCCACTATTCCCACTTCCCTGTCCCATCGTCCTCCTTACCATTTTCCCCTCCCCTGTCCTTCTTCCTCCCCCACCATCTCCCATTCACCTGTCCCTTTGTCCTCCCCAGCATTCCCCTGTCCCCACCATCCCCAACTCCCCAGTCCCCTCGTCCTCCCCACCATTACCCTCTCCTCTGTCCCCTCGTCTTCCCCACCATACCCCCCTCTCGTCCTCCCCACCATTCCAAACTACCTCATCCGATGCATTCTATAATGGTCTGATGCTTCCATCAGAAAATTGGGAACATCAAATGATCTGATATTCCCATCACTGAAAAATAAGAACAGCTAAAAAAATGAAATGAAAAAAATAAAAAAATAAACTATACTCATGAAATGAACAGTATGGTAAACAACACAGCTCAATTTCAATGCAATGTCACACAAAATTATTAAATCGAAATGAAAATAAATTGAATCTATGAAAATTCAAATTATCAATACAATCGGAAATATTGAAATAATATCGCAACATAATATAGTGTGGGTTGCTCTTACGTGCAACAGACGGTGCTGTTTTTCAAAAAAGGCATGGTTTTACCTGTCACAAGTGTGGCATCTATACTTATACTCACGAAATGAACGGTATGGTAAACAACATAGCTCAATTGCAATGCAATGTCACAATAACATTTAATAACAATAATAACAATAACATTTAAATATACTTTAAGATATAATCTAGAAGAAAATAAGAACATTGAAACGGTTCATGAACTCGATTTCAATAAAGGACACTATGGGGAACTTTGAAAAACAGTTAATGAGTATAATTAGACAGACTTGTTGCTAGGCAGAGGAGTAAATAATGAGATATATGGCAAATTTTGCAAAATATACGGCACACAAACATTCATACCCAAACAAAGCAAAATGCTAGGTAAGAACAAAGCAGTTGGCCCGTAGGGGAAAGGAGATACCCACAAGACTGGAATACAAGTCATTAACAAGCACACAAGTACTACACTACACAACAACCGCACTACTACCAGAACTGGACGAATCACTACCAAAACAACACATTGCACATCACTACCAAAACAACACAACACAACACAAGCATTGGCAAAGAATTATAGACCAGTTGCACTAACATCCCACATAATAAAATTATTTGAGAGTGATCAGGAGTCAGATTACTAGTTTTATAGAGACCAATGACCTCCACAATCCAGGCCAACAAGGATTTAGAGCAGTTTCTATGATCGAGCCACTGAGATCTATAAAGAATTCTGATCAAGAAAGAGATCTAGGGGTGGTTTTAGATAGAAAACTATAACCTGAGGATCATATTAAGAACATTCTGCGAGGGGCCTATGCTACACTTTTTAACTTTAGAATTGCTTTTAAATACATAGGTCAAAAAGTTTTAAAAGTTTTAAAAGTTTTTTAAACCTCTCGTGTATCATGAGTGTGTTAAAGCATCAGATGGTGCATTCAGATGATGAATATTACCTAGTTCCTTCATCTGGGAAGAATGAACACATATTGGTGCATTCGGATGATAAAAACTAACTACTGTAGTTTAATTGATCAACAGACTGTATATCATATGCAGACTGTATGTGGATCTGCGGGCCACTCCAAACAACAGCCTGGTGGACCAAGCTCCACCAGGGCTAAAGCACAAAGTGATATAGATGTGATAGAGAAACTAGGTCAAATGGAGGAGTAGGTCTGTATATTAAACAGCACCTGACGTGCACAGAGCTACTAAACTCAATGTGGTGGTAGAGTGGTGGGGGGGGGGAAACATTGCAGAAAAAAACAAAAATACAATTTGGTCAACAAAACAGCATTGTTTAAAATAGAAGACATGGGTTGTCATTTTGGGGGTAAGGTAGGTTACATTGAGTTAATTAGTTAGTACTTAGTTTTTATCTTAAACTGGTTGGGAGAGGTACAGTGTTGCTGTGCTGGTGAAAGAACACCTAAAGGTAAATTAAATAATGATTGCGAATCCACAAGAAGTTGACATAATATCGCTAGAGATCTGCAATCAGGATGATAAACTTTCCTTAAAGAATTTGACAAACACTTGCTGATAGGACATGAAGTAAATGAAATGTATGTCAAGTTTGTGAAATATATGATAAAAGCACAACAAAATTTGTACCAAAGGAGAGATGCAGAACTAGGAAAAGGGGTTTGTTCAACAGAAATTGCGAGAGGGCCTGAGACCCAAACACACACAAATGGAATCAATATATAGCAAGAGGCCAAACCCCCAAACATACAAGCGATGCAAAGATGCGAGAAACAGCAGCAGCATTAAGGAGAGGGACTTAAGGACCATAAATAAAGTGTGAAAATAAACTCGAGTAAATTTTTTTAACTACTCTCGACAGTGAAGAAAAACAAATATTCAGACGATTTGTGTTAGAATCATTAATCTTACACTTTCGGTCATATTCAACAACACAAATACATACACACACATTCCTGTTGCTGTAGCAAGTGAAGAATTACACACACAGATCACAATAACGTGATGCATCAAATGAACAAATCCACAAGGGCCGTGACGAGGATTCGAACCTGCGTCCGGGAGCATCCCAGACACTGCCTTAATCGACTGAGCTACAACAGGGTAAAAGGGTTGAAACCGAAGTTCTACTGAACTTACTGGATCCCATAGCCTCTCCGAGGCACAAACCAGGCTTTTACACAACCCCCCCCCCCTGCACCCGAGCTATGTCAACAGGCCGTTCTCCCTCTTCGCCCTTCCGAATGCACCATATCAGTAAATTTTTTAATAATCTTTTAAAAATAGTAAATGCCACTATTTTTGCAAAATTATTACGAGATCTATTATTCTATAGAATAATGCATATAAATGCATATATGCATATAAATACAAAACATAAATACAAAAGTAAATGTAAATAATTTTACCTTGCACCTAGATCCACCAAGCCTGTATGGCGCGCGTTTCAGTACTTCGGAAATCTAGAACTATCTTGAATCTCTAATCTGCAATGAAACAATACATATTATTGCACTTACCAAAACATGGATGAATGTAGAAAATACAGAACTATTAGCTGAATATCAAATAAATGGATTTAATCTATTTCACACAGATAGATATATTACACCGTGTATATTAGGTAATACCTAACATACACGCCTCCACACACACTACATTTGAAATGTAGTCTCAAAAAGACTACATTTCAACAGCAAAGATTACTCCATAAAAAAATAATTAAATTATTGACCAACATGAGAGAGGGTTAGCCAACATGAGGGTTGTGTTGATTGCCTGAAAATATTTAAATTGTGTAATGTATTGAATGGCATTTTTCAAGTTACAACATTTTTTAAATTACTGAACTAGGTTCTAGGCTTTGCTAGGCTTAATTCAATTATTACAGATAAGCCTAACCTAGCCTAGAACCCAGTGGGTTTTCTTCCTATTGGGGAGTGTTGTACATGCCTCGCCTCCACATACACACTAGCACAGCCAGGCCTCGCCTCCACATACACACTAGCACAGCCAGGCCTCGCCTCCACATACACCAGCACTGCCAGGCCTCGCCTCCACATACACACTAGCACAGCCAGGCCTCGCCTCCACATACACCAGCACTGCCAGGCCTCGCCTCCACATACACACTAGCACAGCCAGGCCTCGCCTCCACATACACACTAGCACAGCCAGGCCTCGCCTCCACATACACCAGCACTGCCAGGCCTCGCCTCCACATACACACCAGCACAGCCAGGCCTCGCCTCCACATACACCAGCACTGCCAGGCCTCGCCTCCACATACACACTAGCACAGCCAGGCCTCGCCTCCACATACACACTAGCACAGCCAGGCCTCGCCTCCACATACACCAGCACTGCCAGGCCTCGCCTCCACATACTCACCAGCACAGCCAGGCCTCGCCTCCACATACACCAGCACTGCCAGGCCTCGCCTCGCCTCCACATACACCAGCACTGCCAGGCCTCGCCTCCACATTTAAACCAACCAAGCCCACAAATACGTTAACATGGACCAGCATTACACCGTCTAACATACTCTGTCAGATGTAACAACTAAATTTGTGAATTCAAGACCAAATCTATTGTATAACACAGTGTTAGTACGAGAAAAACATTACTTACATTCGAAGCCGTGTTTTAAAATGGCGGCGGTCTTGTACTGACGCTCCAAACTGTGTGTTCGTTTGCGTATGATGAACGTGTGACAATTTACTACAACAATTATTTAATTATTCTTATTCTTTATTTTAATATTTTTAGGGTACATGAAATTTCAAACTTATTTGCACACAATAATATAATTGCATTGTCATAACCTTTATATATTACGGAAAATACGATGACATGAACGAAGTCAAAGTGAAGTTGAAGTCAAAGTCATTCGCCGAACGTATTAGTCATTTTTTTTCATACATACATAGTTGATTTACAAACATAATGTTGGATTTATAGATAGAGCTAGTGCATACAATACCTAAAGCCACTATAGTAGGCCTATATAGCATTTCAGGCAACCGGGCAGTATATATGACCCCTTACTCAAATCTCTGAATATGTTAGATATTAAGTCCCTGCACATACTCTCATGTGTATTTTATATATATAAAAACGCTGCACTGTAATGTCAATCCTGACCTTAAAAGCTTCCTAGAAGGTTGTAACAGATCCCATGAGCACCACACCAGAAACAAATACCTATTTGATATTCCAAGAGTACGACTTAGTCAAACTAGAAATGCTTTACAAATCAAGAGACCTCGAATGTGGAATGACCTTCCCAATTATGTTAAAAACTGTACCTCTCCCAACCAGTTTAAGATAAATAAAGATAAATTTATAAGTTAAGAAAAATTCCACAAATCAACAACCCTGTTACTGACCCTGTATTTACCCAAGTCTTTCCTAAATCTAAACTTATCCAATTTATACCCATTGTTTCGTGTTCTATCTTGTGTTGACAATTTTAATACCCTATTAATATCCCCTTTGTTATATCTATTCAGGAAATTGTGGTTGATCTCGAACCCATTGATAATGTGACGACTTATACAGAATTTTGTAACTATATCATCAAGATTGTAACCAGCTTAGCTAAATGTAGTGTGGGGTTCAGTCCCTAAGCCCATATATGTGCCTCTCTAACCATTTAGGTTACAGGGCAAAAAACATAAAAACAAAGGTAACTGCAGAAGGCCTATTGGCCCATACCAGGCAGCTCCTATCTATAACAGATAAACACTAAGTACTACCTAATTAACTCAATGTAACCTACCAACCTAACCCCCAAAATGTCAATCCATATCTTTTATTTTAAACAATGCTGTTTTTGTTGACCAAATTGTATTTTTACTCTTTTTCTGTCATGTTTCTCCCACCCCTGTTTTTTCCCTTTTTTCTTATTTTTTCTCAACATAATTCATACTTTAATTATGCGGATCAGGACATCACCTGATCAAACGCATCAAACATCGTTTTGACCACCATCAAACACACACATTTCGTGTGTGTTTGACGCTCACTGATATGTACCAGCGTTGTTTTATATATGGTGCTATTCTATCTTACGCTTTGTTGCTCTTTTTTACCTACGGGCTCATAGAACATTCTATTGCGAAAACATTGGCACAAAAATGAATGACGTACATACAATAATAATGTCAGGACAGTGATATAATTATAAACTTTCAAAGCACTGTATCGCCCATGTGTCGTCGTGTCACCAATACTGGGTAACAGTTCCGCCACTTCCCACACTCTTGCGGGTGGGCAGCGACCATTATTCTACGTTTATATTCATATCACCGTGTTGGGAATTTCATTGCGAGTACATTGATACCAAAATTAACGCTGTAGGACAAGTGTGGAAGTGATAACAATCCCAAGAGTAAAAACATTTTGTTGCTCTTGGGCACTCACGGCGAGTCATCTACGTAGGTATTTATTGGGTGCTGGTATTCATATAACTTTTGGTGACCGTTTTTGCTGATTTTCTTCTAGAGAATGTTATTGCGAACACGTTGGTACCAAAATGAAATACATAGCTCGAGAACTAGGTCAGGAGAGTAAAAAGAGTATACACATTTTTGTTTTGACGCTTAATTAAGGTTATTGTGAGTACTCATCGCCTGCCTAGAAACTGGAACTAGTAATTCCATCTATCATACATATCATACAAGAGGAGCCACACATCTATGGATCATCCAATAAAATCAGCAGACTTCTAGATGTTACTACTGCTCGGCTTAGACTCGGTTACAAGTATCTCTGGGAATTCTCATTATCTGCTGATGTAGACCTGACCAAATGTAAACTGTGTCAACAAAATTATTCGCACACCCTCCGTCACTATGTGATGGAGTGCGAAAAGATACATGAATTTAGAGACAATTCTACAACCAATGTTCCAGCGATGTGTCAATATTTCATTCAAAATGATCTGCTACCAGAAATTTTAGCCAAATATCCCCAGTTTGCTAACTGTAGATAACAACTAAGTGATTGTAACCTATCCACCGCTGCCCACTGGATGGGGGACGGTGTGCAGGACCCTGTACACCGTACAAACATATAAATTTAAAAACACCGTACAAACATATAAATTTGATACTAGCTCTCCACATATGTCAGTTGCTTAATTTAGAACCTGTACTTGAGGCCGATCTCGAACCCATTGTTGATGTGATGACTTATATTGAATTTTGTAACTAGCTCATCAAGATTGTAACTTGCTTAGCTAAATGAATTGTGGGGTTCAGTCCCTGAGCCCATTATGTGCCTCTGTAACCCTTTCCACAACCGCCCACAAGATGGGTATGGGGTGCATAATGGGGTGGGGTGTCTTGGCCAAACGTGCCACATCAAAACCACAAGTTGACATTGAATGTGAATTAACAATGAGACAAGTAAGATTTATACTAATACATTTATACTAACTCTGTTGAGCGTTGACCATTTATACATCAAATCTGTTGATGTGAGCACTTTAGTTTAGTCTGCCGTTTAAAGAAAAAAAGAGCATATCAATGGTATATCACAGAAAACGAATTTATCATAAACTCATGTATTTGTCTTATCATATTGAACTGCATTCATATTTTTAATATATAACAATATGAATATACAAATTTCTGTAAATCCCCTACCTTGTTGGAATCTGTGGAAATGAATGAGCAAATGTGCTGGCTGAAGGCGCTGAAGGAAACCACATTGGTTTCATTTTGGATACAAATGTCCATGGAAATTCAAAATGGAAACTAATTATATAGTTGAACCTGCAGAGACGAGTTTAAGAATCTGTGTTGAGAGTGATGGGACACCAGCCTTCACAATTATACTTCAGAGAATGTAAACATCTAAGAGTCATTAGAAATATGTGTAGAATAATAAACCCTACATTGTTTGAGTTAGGGAAAACACCATTTGTGATATATAGATACTATAGCTGTTCCTAAAGATTCACCCTTTTTTGCACCAGCAAGATAACATATAAGATTTTAAGAGTTGACGAATGTTAATATTCTTGTTTGATAAACTGTGAACTTGAGACATAGTTAATAAGAACATATTAACACAACAAAATGTTTTCAAAATCCTTAACACCACTTTCCAGCAACTTATATAATTTATATAAATTATTTTAGAGAATAATACATAAATTATATATTTAAACATGATATAGTGTTTAGTGGAATGTATAAGGAGTCAAATTGTGTTAAAAAGAGCAATTTTTAGAAAATTTGGAAAAATACTTTTTTCTGTTCAAATTATAACTAAATGGATTATAAAGGTTTCACTCAGCCAATATATATCATTCACAATTTATTAATGAATTTTACAAAAAAACACCATAAATTTTATATTTAAACATGTAAAAACTATTTGTTTTACATTTGGAAGAAAATAATTGTAGAAAAACAATTTATAATTAAACCTTTGTGTTTGGATTTTTTTGAGTAAAAGTTTCTCAAAGGCTCTCCTGCACCATTCTCAATGCAAATCATTCCCACACCTATGGCAAGAGATAGGCGAACGTTGTGTAGATGATTTGTGTTTGCTGGGATATAGTCCTGCCCAGCAAACAATTTTAGGTTGCCCACAACATATCTGGAAAGTATTTGAAAGTATTGGAAACGTTTGTTTTATCGTATCAGATACGATATGTGTGTGTGGACTTAAATAGGTTTCCAAAACTTATAACCAAGACATATGTATCTAACACTAATTTGAGATGTTGTGGCAAACTTTACACTCCTAACATGAGCCATTCATAATCCATTCATATACCAATATGAATCTCTTATGAAAGGTTTGAGCCAATAATCTGAACCCTTTTCACATCTTTGTGTTTAAAGTTAAATTTCTTGAAATTAAATTATATTTTATATTATATTATTTTTATATATTTTATATTATATTATTATTTTCAATTTAAATATTAAAACCAATTTAAGGGTAAAAAAAATCTAATAATTTATATTTCTTTTATTATTTACTAACAATTATAATTATTTACTATCGGAGAGAGGGGAGGCTGTACGGCGGAGAGTGGCGGCTGTGGCGGACAGTGGCGGCGGTGGCCGATAGTGGCGGCGGGCGGACAGTGGCGGCGGCGGGCGGACAGTGGCGGCGGGCGGACAGTGGGCGGCGGTGGCGGATAGTGGCGGCGGGCGGACAGTGGCGGCGGTGGCGGATAGTGGCGGCGGGCGGACAGTGGCGGCGGGCGGGACAGTGGCGGCGGTGGCGGATAGTGGCGGCTGTGGCGGATAGTGGCGGCGGGCGGACCGTGGCGGCTTTGGCGGCGGTGGCGGACAGTGGCGGCGGCGGCGGACAGTGGTGGCGGCGGGCGGACAGTGGAGGCGGCGGGCGGACAGTGGTGGCGGCGGGCGGACAGTGGTGGCGGCGGGCGGACAGTGGTGCGGTGGCAGACAGTGGTGGCGGTGGCAGACAGTGGTGGCGGTGGCGGACAGTGGTGGCGGTGGCGGATAGTGGCAGCGGGCGGACAGTGGCGGCGGGCGGACAGTGGCGGCGGTGGCGGATAGTGGCGGCGGGCGAACAGTGGCGGCGGGGGCGGATAGTGGGCGGCGGGCGGACAGTGGCGGCGGGCGGACAGTGGCGGCGGGAGGACAGTGGCGGCGGTGGCGGATAGTGGCGGCGGGCGGACAGTGGCGGCGGGCGGACAGTGGCGGCGGGCGGACAGTGGCGGCTGTGGCGGATAGTGGCGGCGGGCGGACCGTGGCGGCTTTGGCGGCGGTGTTGGACAGTGGCGGCGGGCGGACAGTGGCGGCGGCGGGCGGACAGTGGCGGCGGCGGGCGAACAGTGGCGCGGCGGCGGGCGGACAGTGGTGGCGGCGGGCGGACAGTGGAGGCGGCGGGCGGACAGTGGAGGCGGCGGGCGGACAGTGGAGGCGGCGGGCGGACAGTGGAGGCGGCGGGCGGACAGTGGTGGCGGCGGGCGGACAGTGGGTGGCGGCGGGCGGACAGTGGTGGCGGCGGGCGGACAGTGGTGGCGGCGGGCGGACAGTGGTGGCGGTGGCGGACAGTGGCGGCGGTGGCGGACAGTGGCGGCAGTGGCCGGACAGTGGCGGTGGTGGCGGACACTGGCGGCTGTGTCTGGCGGTGGTGGCGGGCGGTGGCGGGTGGCGGCGTCTGTGATGGGTGGTGGCGGCTGGCGGTGGTGGGTGGTGGGTGGTGGTGGCGGCGGTGGGTGGTGGGGTGGTGGTGGCGGCGGCGGCTGGTGGTGGTGGGTGGTGGCGGCGGCGGCTGGTGGTGGTGGGTGGTGGCGGCGGTGGTGGGTGGCGGTGGGTGGTGGCGGCGGCTTGGTGGTGGTGGGTGGTGGCGGCGGTGGTGGGTGGCGGTGGGTGGCGGCGGGCGGCTGGTGGTGGTGGGTTGTGGCGGCGGGTGGTGGGTGGTGGCGGCTGTGGTGGGTAGTGGCGGGCGGTGGCGGGCGGTGGCGGGCGGTGGCGGGCGGTGGCGGGCGGCGGCGGCTGTGATGGATGGTGACGATCGGCGGTGGGGGGGGGCTGGTGGCGGCTGGCGGTGGCGGCTTGCGGTGGCGACTGTGGCAACGGGCGGTGACGGCTGATAGCGGGCGGTGGTGGCGGCTGGAGGCAGGTGGTGGTGGCGGTGGTGGCGGCTGGTGGTGGTGGCAGCTGGTGGCGGTGATGGCGGCTGGTGGTGGTGGCAGCTGGTGGCGGTGATGGTGGCTGGTGGTGGTGGTGGTGGCGGCTGGTGGTGGTGGTGGTGGCGGCTGGTGGTGGTGGCAGCTGGTGGCGGCTGGTGGCGGCTGGTGGCGGCTGGTGGTGGTGGTGGTGGTGATGGCGGCTGGTGGCGGGCGGTGGGCGGGCGGTGGCGGCTTGTGGAGGCTGGTGGTGGCGGCGGTGGTGGGTGGTGGTGGTGGTGGTGGGTGGTGGTGGCGGCTGTGGTGGGTGGTCCGCGGTGGTGTCCGGCGGCGGCTGTGGTGGGTGGTGGCGGCGGCGGCGGTGATGGGTGGTGGCGGCGGTGGTGGTGGGTGGTGGTGGCGGCGGCGGTGATGGGTGGTGGCGGCGGTGGTGGTGGGTGGTGGTGGCGGCGGCGGCTGGTGGTGGTGGGTGGTGGCGGCGGGTGGCGGTGGTGGGGTGGCGGTGGCTGGTGGCGGGTGGCGGCTGGTGGTGGGTGGTGGCGGCGGGTGGTGAGTGGCAGTGGTGGGTGGCGGTGGCTGGTGGCGGCTGGTGGTGGGTGGTGGCGGGTGGCGGCTGGTGGTGGGTGGTGGCAGGTGGCGGCTGGTGGTGGGTGGTGGGTGGTGGCGGGTGGCAGCTGGTGGCGGGTGGCGGCTGGTGGTGGGTGGTGGCGGGTGGCGGCTGGTGGTGGGTGGTGGCGGGTGGCGGCTGGTGGTGGGTGGTGGCAGGTGGCGGCTGGTGGTGGGTGGTGGCGGTTGGCGGCTGGTGGTGGGTGGCGGCGGGTGGCGGCGGGTGGCGGCTGGTGGCGGCCAGCTGGGACACACCCTTCTCCACTGAAGGTCTGAGCACAACTAACCATATGTCTCTCTCACCCACCAGCCCAGTGTTGCCAGCTCGCGCTCTCAAAATGTTTCCTTCAAAGATTGTATATTATCTTTGAACAACAAGTTTGATTATCAAGGAAATAATGCATATATTATTGTCACATTAATACTGTGCAATATCTTATTACATTCCTGCTAAATAATTATAATTTGAAACAGGACAAAAAAATCCAACATATATATAAAAACCAACATTAGAGATCACGAGGCCTAGGCCTCGCCTGTGACCACACATCCTGCTTTGCTGGCCTGCTACCCTCTCACACCTCACACTCTTAACTCACTCTCACTCTCAATCACTCTTACGCACTATTACTCACTCTTACTCTCAATCACTCTTACACACTATTACTCACTCTTACTCTCAATCACTCTTACGCACTATTACTCACTCTTACTCTCAGTCATCCTTACTCACTCTCATACTCACTCTTACTCTGTCACTCTTACTCTCTGTCACTCTTACTCTCTGTCACTCTTACTCTGTCACTCTTACTCTCTGTCACTCTTACTCTGTCACTCTTACTGTCACTCTTACTCTCTGTCACTCCTACTCTCTGTCACTCTTACTCTCTGTCACTCTTACTCTCTGTCACTCTTACTCTGTCATTCTTACTCACTCTCAGTCACCCTTACCCATTCATACTCACTCTCTCACTCTTACTCTCATACTCTTACTCTCAATTACTCTTACTCTCAATCACTCTTACTCCCAATCACTCCTACTCCCAATCACTCCTACTCTCAATCACTCCTACTCTCATTCTTACTCTTACTCTTACTCCCAATCACTCTTACTCTCAATCACTCTTATTCTCATTCTTACTCTTACTCTCACTCTTACTCTTACTCCCAATCACTCTTACTCCCAATCACTCTTACTCTCAATCACTCTTACTCTCAATCACTCTTACTCTCAATCACTCTTACTCTCATTCTTACTCTTACTCACTCTTACTCTCAATCACTCTTATTTTCATTCTTACTCCTACTCCCAATCACTCTTACTCCCAATCACTCTTACTCTCAATCACTCTTACTCCCAATCACTTACTCTCAATCACTCTTACTCTCAATCACTTTTACTCTCAATCACTCTTACTCTCAATCACTCTTACTCTCACTAACTCTCAATCACTCTTACTCTCACTCTAACTCTCAATCACTCTTACGCACTATTACTCACTCTTTCTCTCAGTCATCCTTACTCACTCTCATACTCACTCTTACTCTGTCACTCTTACTCTCTGTCACTCTTACTCTCTGTCACTCTTACTCTCTGTCACTCTTACTCTCTGTCACTCTTACTCTCTGTCACTCTTACTCTGTCACTCTTACTCTCTGTCACTCTTACTCTCTGTCACTCTTACTCTCTATCACTCTTACTCTGTCATTCTTACTCTGTCACTCTTACTCACTCTCAGTCACCCTTACCCATTCATACTCACTCTCTCACTCTTACTCTCATACTCTTACTCTCAATTACTCTTACTCTCAATCACTCTTACTCCCAATCACTCCTACTCCCAATCACTCCTACTCTCAATCACTCCTACTCTCATTCTTACTCTTATTCTTACTCCCAATCACTCTTACTCCCAATCACTCTTACTCCCAATCACTCTTACTCTCAATCACTCTTACTCTCAATCACTCTTACTCTCAATCACTCTTACTCTCATTCTTACTCTTACTCACTCTTACTCTCAATCACTCTTATTCTCATTCTTACTCCTACTCTCACTCTAACTCCTACTCCCAATCACTCTTACTCCCAATCACTCTTACTCTCAATCACTCTTACTCCCAATCACTCTTACTCTCAATCACTCTTACTCTCAATCACTCTTACTCTCAATCACTCTTACTCTCAATCACTCTTACTCTCACTAACTCTCAATCACTCTTACTCTCACTCTAACTCTCAATCACTCTTACTCTCATACTCACCCTTACTCTCAATCACTTTACTCTCACTCTTACTCACTCTGTCACTCTTACTCACTCTCAGTCACTCTTACTTATACTCACTCTTACACACTCTCTGGCACTCTCACTCACCTTCAGTCACTCTTACTCACTCTTACCCACTCTCGCTCACTCTTACTCACTCTAGTTAATAAGAACACGCCAATATAAGACAACAAAACGTTTTCAGATTCTTTCTCACCACTTTCCAGCAACTTTTATAATTTAGATAAATTATCTTAGGGAATAATACATAAATTATATATTTAAACATGATATTAGTGTTTAGTGGAACGCATAAGGAGTCAAATTGTGTTAAAAAGAGCGATTTTTAGAAAATTTGGAAAACTACTTTTTTCTGTTCATATTATAACTAAATGGATTTTAAAGGTTTCACTCAGCCAATATATATCATTCACAATTTATTAATGAATTTTACAAAAAAAACACCATAAATTTTATATTTAAACATGTAAAAACTATTTGTTTTACATTTGGAAGAAAATAATTGTAGAAAAACAATTTATAATTAAACCTTTGTGTTTGGATTTTTTGAGTAAAAGTTTCTCAAAGGCTCTCCTGCACCATTCTCAATGCAAATCATTCCCACACCTATGGGAAGAGATAGGCGAACGTTGTGTAGATGATTTGTGTTTGCTGGGTGGGGACCATTCAGGCTTGTTTGCTTATTTATATATATATATATATGTATATATATATATATATATATATATATATATATATATATATATATATATATATATATATATATATATATATATATATATATATAAATATATATATATATATATATATATATATATATATATATATATATATATAAATATATATATATATATATATATATATATATATATATATATATATATATATATATATATATATATATATATATATATATATATATATATATAGGGGGTACCACCACTGGTGCAATTATAGGGACCCACAGCCTCAGAGAAGGGAACACAGAGCATTCAGAGAAGAACTTATCATTTAACTCTGAATACATATGATTGTTCGCTTCTCCTACCACCCTCCTTTTTTTTACGGTGTACACTTTATTATGCAAGGTTATACAGTTACATATCTGATTTTATACAAAAAATTTAACATTAAGAGGACACAAGAAAAAGTTCGCTTCCTAGAGGCTGTAGATTTCCTCGAACTCCTCCGACGCCGGGCAGGAACCAAGGATGCAGCGGGGATTCCCCCCTCTGGATCGTGACACTGAGGCGCTGAAAGAGAAAACTTACCGCTCTAGGGTCTCTTGTACTGTCAATGAGCTTGGAACCAAGATCCTTAAGAAACGTTCTTGCACTCTCTCCCCATGGGCCTAGGGTCTCAGACCATATTGGAACGAAGTTGTACCGGTGATCTAATTGCCTGTACTTGGCTGACTTGTGTCTTTCTCTGTGTGTCGCCGCGGCTCCTGCTTGCCCGGCAGAGAGGTTGATGTATGTGGTTGCCTAGGTGGATACGCTAGTATAGTCCCATGCCAACTGTCTGCCACCCTTCCACGGGCGCAGTGTGATTTCGTCTGGTCGGTCGGCAAAGCTAACAGAGTCACGGTTCAGTAGGTTGCAGGGCTCTCTCTCCACTGGACACTGAGCAGAGGCAAGGCTTCTTTTAATGATGTCATTGACTTCATCGTGTCTAGTGTGCCAACCACCAGATTTTCCACAGTGCAAGCTATGCAATCCATATTCGTCAGCATCTGCCTCGCTGCAAATACACCTATGAACAGTGTGGATAGGGGTATCAAGGTGGAGAGTGACTGCAATATGGAGCTCCTGCGGATCAAGACGTGTGCGTGTCGCAGAAATAGGGACTGCCAAAAGGAAGTCCCCTGCATGGGGAGCTTTCACAGCTGTGAGGCGTGCACGATCACTGGGGGTTGTTGCTGCCACCAGCAAAGCTGTGGCTTCTTTGTCTACAATGGGGCTGTCCCAACTGGATTGTTTCTTGGCTTTCGGCATGGCTGGTCTGAGTGCTGGGTCTGCCATGCCACCCCATTTCGTGTCGCATTCCGTGTACTGGGGGTCCTGTATCCCCGCTACATCACTCAGTGTGTCAAGTAGAATTTTCTTAACCAGGTCATCTGATGCTGAGGAGGAAGACAGGAAGGCTGGGATAGCAATTTGGGTGGCGGTGCGGACACTCAAGCCACCGAGCCTGACAGGAAGAGTGGTTTGTTTCCACTGGCATTCGTTGAGGGAGAGGTTAACAACTTTTTCCAGCATGGTCTTCAGTAAGAGGTCATACTCTTCAAGCTTTCGGTTGTCGTAAGATGGGGCGCACCTCAGAAAGTAGGTTAGCCTCGGAAGGAATAGACATTTGGTGAGGCGATATAAAGCATCGTGGGCATCGATGTCACCTATTCTATCATCCATCCTCCTAAGGTTTGCGATTTTCTTGTCAAGGATCTCCTCAATGGCGTTAGACCCGAGGGGGGCTCCAAGAAGGGTGCTGTTCTCGGCCCTAATGACATGGGCTCCAGGCAAGGCAGACCTTTTTCTAGCTACGATGTCTGGGTTGGAGGATACTACTTCACAATTGGAAGGGTTCAGGAAGAGACCAGGCTTACTTCTTGCTCGCTTTTATATATATATATATATATATATATATATATATATATATATATATATATATATATATATATATATATATATATATATATATATATATATATATATATATATATATATATATATATATATATATATTGATATATATATTGATATATATATATATATTGTATAATATATATGTATAAGTGTATATTATATATATATATATATATATATATATATATATATATATATATATATATATATATATATATATATATATAATATATATATATATATGTATATATATATATATATATATATTATATATATATATATATATATATATATATATATAATATATATATATATATATATATATATATATATATATATATATATATATATATATATATATATATATATATATATATATATATATATATATATATATATATATATGCAAACAAGCCTGAATGGTCCCCAGGACTATATACAACTGAAAACTCACACCCCAGAAGTGACTCGAACCCATACTCCCACAACTGGTATGTACAGGGACGCCTTAATCCGCTTGACCATCACGACCGGACATAAGGAAGTGATAGCCGAGGCTATATGAACCACTTCCCCGCCGGCACTCGGATGGTAATCTTGGGCATAGCATTTTATCAAATCACCTCATTCTTTGGGGCACACGTGAGGAACACAAATGCAAACAAGCCTGAATGGTCCCCAGGACTATATACAACTGAAAACTCACACCCCAGAAGTGACTCGAACCCATACTCCCACAACTGGTATGTACAGGGACGCCTTAATCCGCTTGACCATCACGACCGGACATAAGGAAGTGATAGCCGAGGCTATATGAACCACTTCCCCGCCGGCACTCGGATGGTAATCTTGGGCATAGCATTTTATCAAATCACCTCATTCTTTGGGGCACACGTGAGGAACACAAATGCAAACAAGCCTGAATGGTCCCCAGGACTATATACAACTGAAAACTCACACCCCAGAAGTGACTCGAACCCATACTCCCACAACTGGTATGTACAGGGACGCCTTAATCCGCTTGACCATCACGACCGGACATAAGGAAGTGATAGCCGAGGCTATATGAACCACTTCCCCGCCGGCACTCGGATGGTAATCTTGGGCATAGCATTTTATCAAATCACCTCATTCTTTGGGGCACACGTGAGGAACACAAATGCAAACAAGCCTGAATGGTCCCCAGGACTATATACAACTGAAAACTCACACCCCAGAAGTGACTCGAACCCATACTCCCACAACTGGTATGTACAGGGACGCCTTAATCCGCTTGACCATCACGACCGGACATAAGGAAGTGATAGCCGAGGCTATATGAACCACTTCCCCGCCGGCACTCGGATGGTAATCTTGGGCATAGCATTTTATCAAATCACCTCATTCTTTGGGGCACACGTGAGGAACACAAATGCAAACAAGCCTGAATGGTCCCCAGGACTATATACAACTGAAAACTCACACCCCAGAAGTGACTCGAACCCATACTCCCACAACTGGTATGTACAGGGACGCCTTAATCCGCTTGACCATCACGACCGGACATAAGGAAGTGATAGCCGAGGCTATATGAACCACTTCCCCGCCGGCACTCGGATGGTAATCTTGGGCATAGCATTTTATCAAATCACCTCATTCTTTGGGGCACACGTGAGGAACACAAATGCAAACAAGCCTGAATGGTCCCCAGGACTATATACAACTGAAAACTCACACCCCAGAAGTGACTCGAACCCATACTCCCACAACTGGTATGTACAGGGACGCCTTAATCCGCTTGACCATCACGACCGGACATAAGGAAGTGATAGCCGAGGCTATATGAACCACTTCCCCGCCGGCACTCGGATGGTAATCTTGGGCATAGCATTTTATCAAATCACCTCATTCTTTGGGGCACACGTGAGGAACACAAATGCAAACAAGCCTGAATGGTCCCCAGGACTATATACAACTGAAAACTCACACCCCAGAAGTGACTCGAACCCATACTCCCACAACTGGTATGTACAGGGACGCCTTAATCCGCTTGACCATCACGACCGGACATAAGGAAGTGATAGCCGAGGCTATATGAACCACTTCCCCGCCGGCACTCGGATGGTAATCTTGGGCATAGCATTTTATCAAATCACCTCATTCTTTGGGGCACACGTGAGGAACACAAATGCAAACAAGCCTGAATGGTCCCCAGGACTATATACAACTGAAAACTCACACCCCAGAAGTGACTCGAACCCATACTCCCACAACTGGTATGTACAGGGACGACTTAATCCGCTTGACCATCACGACCGGACATAAGGAAGTGATAGCCGAGGCTATATGAACCACTTCCCCGCCGGCACTCGGATGGTAATCTTGGGCATAGCATTTTATCAAATCACCTCATTCTTTGGGGCACACGTGAGGAACACAAATGCAAACAAGCCTGAATGGTCCCCAGGACTATATACAACTGAAAACTCACACCCCAGAAGTGACTCGAACCCATACTCCCACAACTGGTATGTACAGGGACGCCTTAATCCGCTTGACCATCACGACCGGACATAAGGAAGTGATAGCCGAGGCTATATGAACCACTTCCCCGCCGGCACTCGGATGGTAATCTTGGGCATAGCATTTTATCAAATCACCTCATTCTTTGGGGCACACGTGAGGAACACAAATGCAAACAAGCCTGAATGGTCCCCAGGACTATATACAACTGAAAACTCACACCCCAGAAGTGACTCGAACCCATACTCCCACAACTGGTATGTACAGGGACGCCTTAATCCGCTTGACCATCACGACCGGACATAAGGAAGTGATAGCCGAGGCTATATGAACCACTTCCCCGCCGGCACTCGGATGGTAATCTTGGGCATAGCATTTTATCAAATCACCTCATTCTTTGGGGCACACGTGAGGAACACAAATGCAAACAAGCCTGAATGGTCCCCAGGACTATATACAACTGAAAACTCACACCCCAGAAGTGACTCGAACCCATACTCCCACAACTGGTATGTACAGGGACGCCTTAATCCGCTTGACCATCACGACCGGACATAAGGAAGTGATAGCCGAGGCTATATGAACCACTTCCCCGCCGGCACTCGGATGGTAATCTTGGGCATAGCATTTTATCAAATCACCTCATTCTTTGGGGCACACGTGAGGAACACAAATGCAAACAAGCCTGAATGGTCCCCAGGACTATATACAACTGAAAACTCACACCCCAGAAGTGACTCGAACCCATACTCCCACAACTGGTATGTACAGGGACGCCTTAATCCGCTTGACCATCACGACCGGACATAAGGAAGTGATAGCCGAGGCTATATGAACCACTTCCCCGCCGGCACTCGGATGGTAATCTTGGGCATAGCATTGCCTTGTGTTCCTCACGTGTGCCCCAAAGAATGAGGTGATTTGATAAAATGCTATGCCCAAGATTACCATCCGAGTGCCGGCGGGGAAGTGGTTCATATAGCCTCGGCTATCACTTCCTTATGTCCGGTCGTGATGGTCAAGCGGATTAAGGCGTCCCTGTACATACCAGTTGTGGGAGTATGGGTTCGAGTCACTTCTGGGGTGTGAGTTTTCAGTTGTATATAGTCCTGGGGACCATTCAGGCTTGTTTGCATTTGTGTTCCTCACGTGTGCCCCAAAGAATGAGGTGATTTGATAAAATGCTATGCCCTAGATTACCATCCGAGTGCCGGCGGGGAAGTGGTTCATATAGCCTCGGCTATCACTTCCTTATGTCCGGTCGTGATGGTCAAGCGGATTAAGGCGTCCCTGTACATACCAGTTGTGGGAGTATGGGTTCGAGTCACTTCTGGGGTGTGAGTTTTCAGTTGTATATAGTCCTGGGGACCATTCAGGCTTGTTTGCATTTGTGTTCCTCACGTGTGCCCCAAAGAATGAGGTGATTTGATAAAATGCTATGCCCAAGATTACCATCCGAGTGCTGGCGGGGAAGTGGTTCATATAGCCTCGGCTATCACTTCCTTATGTCCGGTCGTGATGGTCAAGCGGATTAAGGCGTCCCTGTACATACCAGTTGTGGGAGTATGGGTTCGAGTCACTTCTGGGGTGTGAGTTTTCAGTTGTATATAGTCCTGGGGACCATTCAGGCTTGTTTGCATTTGTGTTCCTCACGTGTGCCCCAAAGAATGAGGTGATTTGATAAAATGCTATGCCCAAGATTACCATCCGAGTGCCGGCGGGGAAGTGGTTCATATAGCCTCGGCTATCACTTCCTTATGTCCGGTCGTGATGGTCAAGCGGATTAAGGCGTCCCTGTACATACCAGTTGTGGGAGTATGGGTTCGAGTCACTTCTGGGGTGTGAGTTTTCAGTTGTATATAGTCCTGGGGACCATTCAGGCTTGTTTGCATTTGTGTTCCTCACGTGTGCCCCAAAGAATGAGGTGATTTGATAAAATGCTATGCCCAAGATTACCATCCGAGTGCCGGCGGGGAAGTGGTTCATATAGCCTCGGCTATCACTTCCTTATGTCCGGTCGTGATGGTCAAGCGGATTAAGGCGTCCCTGTACATACCAGTTGTGGGAGTATGGGTTCGAGTCACTTCTGGGGTGTGAGTTTTCAGTTGTATATAGTCCTGGGGACCATTCAGGCTTGTTTGCATTTGTGTTCCTCACGTGTGCCCCAAAGAATGAGGTGATTTGATAAAATGCTATGCCCAAGATTACCATCCGAGTGCCGGCGGGGAAGTGGTTCATATAGCCTCGGCTATCACTTCCTTATGTCCGGTCGTGATGGTCAAGCGGATTAAGGCGTCCCTGTACATACCAGTTGTGGGAGTATGGGTTCGAGTCACTTCTGGGGTGTGAGTTTTCAGTTGTATATAGTCCTGGGGACCATTCAGGCTTGTTTGCATTTGTGTTCCTCACGTGTGCCCCAAAGAATGAGGTGATTTGATAAAATGCTATGCCCAAGATTACCATCCGAGTGCCGGCGGGGAAGTGGTTCATATAGCCTCGGCTATCACTTCCTTATGTCCGGTCGTGATGGTCAAGCGGATTAAGGCGTCCCTGTACATACCAGTTGTGGGAGTATGGGTTCGAGTCACTTCTGGGGTGTGAGTTTTCAGTTGTATATAGTCCTGGGGACCATTCAGGCTTGTTTGCATTTGTGTTCCTCACGTGTGCCCCAAAGAATGAGGTGATTTGATAAAATGCTATGCCCAAGATTACCATCCGAGTGCCGGCGGGGAAGTGGTTCATATAGCCTCGGCTATCACTTCCTTATGTCCGGTCGTGATGGTCAAGCGGATTAAGGCGTCCCTGTACATACCAGTTGTGGGAGTATGGGTTCGAGTCACTTCTGGGGTGTGAGTTTTCAGTTGTATATAGTCCTGGGGACCATTCAGGCTTGTTTGCATTTGTGTTCCTCACGTGTGCCCCAAAGAATGAGGTGATTTGATAAAATGCTATGCCCAAGATTACCATCCGAGTGCCGGCGGGGAAGTGGTTCATATAGCCTCGGCTATCACTTCCTTATGTCCGGTCGTGATGGTCAAGCGGATTAAGGCGTCCCTGTACATACCAGTTGTGGGAGTATGGGTTCGAGTCACTTCTGGGGTGTGAGTTTTCAGTTGTATATAGTCCTGGGGACCATTCAGGCTTGTTTGCATTTGTGTTCCTCACGTGTGCCCCAAAGAATGAGGTGATTTGATAAAATGCTATGCCCAAGATTACCATCCGAGTGCCGGCGGGGAAGTGGTTCATATAGCCTCGGCTATCACTTCCTTATGTCCGGTCGTGATGGTCAAGCGGATTAAGGCGTCCCTGTACATACCAGTTGTGGGAGTATGGGTTCGAGTCACTTCTGGGGTGTGAGTTTTCAGTTGTATATAGTCCTGGGGACCATTCAGGCTTGTTTGCATTTGTGTTCCTCACGTGTGCCCCAAAGAATGAGGTGATTTGATAAAATGCTATGCCCAAGATTACCATCCGAGTGCCGGCGGGGAAGTGGTTCATATAGCCTCGGCTATCACTTCCTTATGTCCGGTCGTGATGGTCAAGCGGATTAAGGCGTCCCTGTACATACCAGTTGTGGGAGTATGGGTTCGAGTCACTTCTGGGGTGTGAGTTTTCAGTTGTATATAGTCCTGGGGACCATTCAGGCTTGTTTGCATTTGTGTTCCTCACGTGTGCCCCAAAGAATGAGGTGATTTGATAAAATGCTATGCCCAAGATTACCATCCGAGTGCCGGCGGGGAAGTGGTTCATATAGCCTCGGCTATCACTTCCTTATGTCCGGTCGTGATGGTCAAGCGGATTAAGGCGTCCCTGTACATACCAGTTGTGGGAGTATGGGTTCGAGTCACTTCTGGGGTGTGAGTTTTCAGTTGTATATAGTCCTGGGGACCATTCAGGCTTGTTTGCATTTGTGTTCCTCACGTGTGCCCCAAAGAATGAGGTGATTTGATAAAATGCTATGCCCAAGATTACCATCCGAGTGCCGGCGGGGAAGTGGTTCATATAGCCTCGGCTATCACTTCCTTATGTCCGGTCGTGATGGTCAAGCGGATTAAGGCGTCCCTGTACATACCAGTTGTGGGAGTATGGGTTCGAGTCACTTCTGGGGTGTGAGTTTTCAGTTGTATATAGTCCTGGGGACCATTCAGGCTTGTTTGCATTTGTGTTCCTCACGTGTGCCCCAAAGAATGAGGTGATTTGATAAAATGCTATGCCCAAGATTACCATCCGAGTGCCGGCGGGGAAGTGGTTCATATAGCCTCGGCTATCACTTCCTTATGTCCGGTCGTGATGGTCAAGCGGATTAAGGCGTCCCTGTACATACCAGTTGTGGGAGTATGGGTTCGAGTCACTTCTGGGGTGTGAGTTTTCAGTTGTATATAGTCCTGGGGACCATTCAGGCTTGTTTGCATTTGTGTTCCTCACGTGTGCCCCAAAGAATGAGGTGATTTGATAAAATGCTATGCCCAAGATTACCATCCGAGTGCCGGCGGGGAAGTGGTTCATATAGCCTCGGCTATCACTTCCTTATGTCCGGTCGTGATGGTCAAGCGGATTAAGGCGTCCCTGTACATACCAGTTGTGGGAGTATGGGTTCGAGTCACTTCTGGGGTGTGAGTTTTCAGTTATATATATATATATATATATATATATATATATATATGCTATTGAATTCTTTCAGAGTTGGATGGAAGTTGGAAGGATTAATCTCAAATATCAGAAACCTTTATTTAGAAGGAAAGGGTAAGAGAACTTATCTTACATTCACTTCAGAGTTGAGGGAAGGTGTATTTCCAACTGTCAAACCAAGTCAGAACTCAAAGGAATGGTTTTAAAATGGAGAAACTTATCTATTAAATGGATTTAGGAAAATATTGGATAGGCAACATGGTTAAATATACGTGTGTACAATTATTAACTACTATTATCAAGGTTAACGACTTACTAAGTTTTAACGAAACACGATATGAGCTTCAACGAAGTTGGAACGTCCTTGCTTATGCAGAATTATTAACATGTTGTGTTTTGTTGGGCAGGTTGCACGGCTCTACTCAATGCAGCGAGGGCTGGCAAACAGTCTTGTGTGGAGACACTGCTTCAAGCTGGTGCTGACCCCAACCCTCCAAACTACAAAGGATTATCACCACTGCACTTTGCTACCTTAAATAAGCAAATAGAAATTATGATGCTATTAGTGAACACTGCCAATTGTGACCGCCATGCTACTGATAACGAACAGAGAACAGCACTACACATGGCAGCCAGTAGTGGAGCTCTAGAGGAGATGCAGTACTTGGTGTTGGACGCTTGTCTCGACCGCAATGCTAGGGACAACAAGGGATACACACCTCGAGATGAGGCAAGGCTGGCTGGTCAACACCTTGCAGAATGGTGGCTGAAGAAGACACCTCGCTCTGACCTTGCTGCTGATATACCACAACTGGAAATAATGGTAAGGGCTTGTGAGATGTGACGTGTTGGCGTCTCCTCTCCTATACCCTTTCTTTTATGCTAAGGACCTGCCACCAGCACCTTTCCAATTTCCTTTCCCGATCCTACTCTCTCCCAAGAACTCCCACCTTCATTTTGGTCAACTGCTCCCTCCTAGACCCTTTGCACCTATCCGTTAGCTCCTCTCTTATTCTTCTTTCCCAACCCTCTCAGAATATAACTCAACATATAAATGCAAGGGCTAAAAATTTAGCAATATATATATATATATATATATATATATATATATATATATATATATATATATATATATATATATATATATATATATATATATATGTATATATATATATATATATATATATATATATATATATATATATATATATATATATATATATATATATATATATATATATATAAGTATATTTTGGTAGCAGTCTTTCCTGTAGACATATATTATTAAATATGACCGAAAAAGTAAGATTAATAATTCTAACACGAATTTTCTCCATCTTTCGTACGTTTCTTTTCACTGTTGGTGGTAATTCAAAAATCAATTCTCCAAGATTCATTTTTATTTCTAGTCTGACGCGACACTTGAGCGTGTTTCGTAAAACTTATTACATTTTCAAAGACTTTAGTTTACACATACACAACTGAATAGAACTTACTCATCTTCGATTTGTTTATATCTTCATTTGAGTGAGGTGGATGGGGTGAGGTGGTATTAATAGGGTATTAAATTCCTAAACACAAGACAGAACACGAAACAATGGGTATTGAATGGAAGTGATTGTAGAAAGCCTATTGGTCCATATTTCTTGATGCTTCTATATTGGAGCTGAGTCTTGAGGTGGGTAGAATATAGTTGTGCATTAATTGGCTGTTGATTGCTGGTGTTGACTTCTTGATGTGTAGTGCCTCGCAGACGTCAAGCCGCCTGCTATCGCTGTATCTATCGATGATTTCTGTGTTGTTTACTAGGATTTCTCTGGCGATGGTTTGGTTGTGGGAAGAGATTATATGTTCTTTAATGGAGCCCTGTTGCTTATGCATCGTTAAACGCCTAGAAAGAGATGTTGTTGTCTTGCCTATATACTGGTTTTTTTGGAGCTTACAGTCCCCAAGAGGGCATTTGAAGGCATAGACGACGTTGGTCTCTTTTAAAGCGTTCTGCTTTGTGTCTGGAGAGTTTCTCATGAGTAGGCTGGCCGTTTTTCTGGTTTTATAGTAAATCGTCAGTTGTATCCTCTGAATTTGTCTGTAGGGATAACGTTTCTATTAACAATATCTTTCAAGACCCTTTCCTCCGTTTTATGGGCTGTGGAAAAGAAGTTCCTGTAAAATAGTCTAATAGGGGGTATAGGTGTTGTGTTAGTTGTCTCTTCAGAGGTTGCATGGCGTTTCACTTTCCTTCTTATGATGTCTTCCACGAAACCATTGGAGAAGCCGTTGTTGACTAGGACCTGCCTTACCCTACAGAGTTCTTCGTCGACTTGCTTCCATTCTGAGCTGTGGCTGAGAACACGGTCGACATAAGCGTTAACAACACTCCTCTTGTACCTGTCTGGGCAGTCGCTGTTGGCATTTAGGCACATTCATATGTTCGTTTCCTTAGTGTAGACTGCAGTGTGGAAACCTCCGCTCTTTTACATGACTGTTACATCTAGAAAGGGCAGCTTCCCATCCTTTTCCATCTCGTAAGTGAAACGCAGCACGGAACTCTGCTCAAATGCCTCCTTAAGCTCCTGCAGATGTCTGGCATCAGGTACCTGTGTAAAAATGTCGTCAACATACCTGCAGTATATGGCCGGTTTCAAGTTCATGTCGACTAAGACTTTTTGCTCGATGGTACCCATGCAGAAGTTTACAAACAGGACACCTAGGGGAGAACCCATGGCGACCCCATCTACTTGCTTATACATGTGCCCATCCGGGCTCAAGAAGGGTGCCTCTTTAGTACAAGCTTGGAGTAGTTTCCTTAGAATGTTTTCTGGTATGTCAAGAGGAGTACAGGCCGGATCACGATACACTCTGTTGGCTATCATCCCGATTGTCTCGTCCACAGGTACGTTGGTAAACAGTGATTCTACGTCCAACGAGGCTCTTATCCCTGTGGCCCGTGTGCCCCGCAGTAAGTCAACAAATTCCTTTGGAGACTTCAGGCTGAAGGCGCAAGGGACATAAGGAGTCAGCAGGCCGTTGAGTCGCTTCGCCAGTCTGTACGTGGGTGTGGGTATCTGGCTGATGATTGGCCGAAGTGGGTTTCCAGGCTTGTGTGTCTTGACATTTCCATACGCATATCCAGGTTTATATTCCCCAATAATCTTTGGCAGGTGGACTCCGGATTTCTTGGCGTTCACAGTTTCGATCAGTTTGTTGACCTTTGCTTTCAATTCGGCTGTAGTGTCCTTCGTTACCCTTTGGAATTTAGTTTGGTCAGAGAGTATGAGGTTCATTTTCGCCAGATATTCGTCTTTTTTAAGAATGACGTATATTGGCGACTTGTCACCTCTCCTGACAACTATCTCCTTGTTCTCACGAAGGCTTTTAGCTGCCGCTTTGAGCTCGGGGGACAGTATGGTGCTTCTGTAGTTGCCTCGATTCTTTCCTCCTTCCGCAATAAGTTCTGCTTGTAAGGTATCTTTGGTAGTGACCTTCTTTTGTGTCTCGAGGTCGAATATGTCGTCCAACAGAATTTCCAACTCCACTTTCCGGGCCATCTCACTCGGTCTGGACATAACGTGACAGTTTATACCCAGATTTAGGAGAGTGACTTGGTCCTCAGTGAGGTTAATTCCTGCAAGGTTCAGGAAGCCATCTCTTGGTCGTTACGAAGGGTACATATATACATATATATATATATATATATATATATATATATATATATATATATATATATGTATATATATATATATATATATATATATATATATATATATATATATATATATATATATATATATATATATATATATATATATATATATATATATATATATATATATATATATATGTATATATATATATATATATATATATATATATATATATATATATATATATATATATATATATATATATATATATATATATATATATATATATATATATATGTCGTACCTAGTAGCCAGAACACACTTCTCAGCCAACTATTCAAGGCCCAATTTGCCTAATAAGCCAAGTTTTCCTGAATTAATATATTTTCTCAAATTTTTTTCTTATGAAATGATAAAGCTACCCATTTCATTATGTATGAGGTCAAATTTTTTTTATTGGAGTTAAAATTAACGTAGATATATGATCGAACCTAACCAACCCTACCTAACCTAACCTAACCTATCTTTATAGGTTAGGTTAGGTTAGGTAGCCGAAAAAGTTAGGTTAGGTTAGGTTAGGTAGGTTAGGTAGTCGAGAAAACATTAATTCATGGAAACTTGGCTTATTAGGCAAATCGGGCCATGCATAGTAGGCTGAGAAGTGCGTTCTGGCTACTAGGTACGACATATATATATATGTCGTACCTAGTAGCCAGAACGCACTTCTCTGCCTACTTTGCAAGGCCCGATTTGCCTAATAAGCCAAGTTTTCATGATTTAATTGTTTTTCGACGACCTAACCTACCTAACCTAACCTAACCTAACTTTTTCGGCTACCTAACCTAACCTAACCTAACCTATAAAGATAGATTAGGTTAGGTTAGGTAGGGTTGGTTAGGTTTGGTCATATATCTATGTTAATTTTAACTCCAATAAAAAAAAATTGACCTTATACATAATGAAATGGGTAGCTTTATCATTTCATAAGAAAAAAAATTGAAAAAATATATTAATTCAGGAGAACTTGGCTTATTAGGCAAATCGGGCCTTGCATAGTAGGCTGAGAAGTGCGTTCTGGCTACTAGGTACGACATATATATATATATATATATATATATATATATATATATATATATATATATATATATATATATATATATATATATATATATATATATATATATATGTCGTACCCAGTAGCCAGAACTCACTTCTCAGCCTACTATGCAAGGCCCGATTTGCCTAATAAGCCAAGTTTTCATGAATTAATTGTTTTTCGACTACCTAACCTACCTAACCTAACCTAAACCTAACGTTTTCGGCTGCCTAACCTAACCTAACCTATAAAGATAGGTTAGGTTAGGTTAGGTAGGGTTGGTTAGGTTCGGTCATATATCTACGTTACTTTTACCTCCAATAAAAAAAAATTGACCTCATACATAATGAAATGGGTAGCTTTATCATTTCATAAGAAAAAAATTAGAGAAAATATATTAATTCAGGAAAACTTGGCTTATTAGGCAAATCCGGCCTTGCATAGTAGGCTGAGAAGTGCGTTCTGGCTACTAGGTACGACATATATATATATATATATATATATATATATATATATATATACACACAAGAAGGTACATTAGGTTGATGAGAGTACATTGCATTGATGATTTTACAATCTTGTAAAGATAATAGTATGCATAGCGTTTCGGGCAGGTCCTTAATCAAACAGATAAATTTAAGTAGATGATTTGTAGCCAAATTGAAAAATGTTAACAGGTACACAGAAAGAAAATTTTAAGAAAATTAGTAGGTACATTATAGTAAAATTTGAGGAATATCAACAGCTACAATGTATCATAATATGAGGATAATTTCTCGGTACAGTGTAGTAAAATTTGCATTCAACATAACAACCATGATACAGGAGGATGGCAGTGATTACAATGTTGAGGTTGTATAGCTTAGGCACATACTTTGGCGGAGAGTGTAGCACATGACACAGTGCGAGTTTAAAGAACTAGGTAGGAAACTGTGATGATGAAATTTGGTACTTTCTGGTGTTACTTTTGAATAAGGCTTACGTTAGACAGCTTTTTAATTTGTTAGAGAGTGAGTTCCATAGACTAGGTCCCTTTATTTGCATAGAGTGTTTACACGGCTCTTCTATAGGGATATCAGGGATCTCTCTATTTCTAGTGTGGTGATTATGGGTTCTATTGCATCTATCAAGGAAGAGTTTCAGATCAAGATTTGCATCTAAACCAAGGTTTTGTATATATATATTGCATAAGAGAATGTGTGAAGTGAGTTTATGTTTAGTATGTTTAGAGATTTAAACAGGGGGACTGTGTATTGTCTAAAATCAGTTTTTATTGTTCTAACAGCAGATTTTTGCTGGGTGATGATGGGCTTGAGGAAGTTTGTAGTGGGTGAACCCCATGCACAGATACTATATGTAAGATAGGGATAGATTAGCACATATTATAATAAGAGGTAAACAGAGTTTGGTACATAACATATGATTTTAGAAAGAATATCGACCGTTTTTTAGACATTTTGAGTTATGTGTTGTATGTAGGTACTGAAGTAGAGTCTCTTGTCTATGTATAGGCCAAGGAATTTTCCAGCATTTTTATTCTTGATGTTAATATTGTCTATCTAAAGCTGAATTGCATTTGTCGATTTGCTTCCAAATAAAATGTAGTCGGTCTTTTCTATGTTTAGTGTGAGTTTGTTAGTTGACATCCATGAGTGGACTTTTTAATTCGTTATTATAACATTATTTAGTGTGTGTGGGTTAGGATCTGAGTAGATGAAGGTAGTATCGTAAGCAACTAGTACTCGCCTAGTTGTACTCACCTAGTTGTGCTTGCGGGGATTGAGCTTTGGCTCTTTGGTCCCGCCTCTCAACCGTCAATCAACTAATGTACAGATTCCTGAGCCTACTGAGCTCTATCATATATACATTTGAAACTGTGTATGGAGTCAGCCTCCACCACATAACTTCCTAGTGCATTTCATTTTCTAATGACACTGAAAAAGTTCTTTCTAATGTCTCTGTGGCTCATTTGGATACTCAGTTTCCACCTGTCTCCTTGTGCGTGTACCACCCGTGTTAAATAATCCATCCTTGTCTACCCTGTCAATTCCCCTGAGAATTTTGTATGTGGTAATCATGTCTTCACGATCTCTTTTGTCTTCCAGCGACGTGAGGTGCAGTTCACGCAGCCTGTCCTCATACCTCATGCCTCTTAGTTCTGGGACTAGCCCAGTGTCATACCTCTGAACTTTTTCCCGGTTTGTCTTGTGCTTGACTAGGAATGGGCACCATGCTGGAGCTGCATACTCAAGGATTGGCCTTACATATGTGGTATACAAGGTTCTGAAGGATTCCTTACACATGTTTCTGAAAGCAGTTCTGATGTTAGCCAGCCTCGCATAGACCGCTGATGTTATTCATTTGATGTGGGCTTCAGGAGACAGGTTTGGCGTGATATCAACTCCTAGATCTTTCTCTCTGTCCGTTTCATGAAGGACTTCATCTCCCATTCGGTATCCAGTGTCTGGTCTCCTTGTTCCTCCGCTTAGTTTCATTACCTTACATTTACTAGGGTTGAACTTTAGTAGCAATTTGTTTGACCATTCCTTCAGTTTGTCTAGGTCATCTTGTACCCTCACCCTATCTTCCTTTGTCGTGATCCTCCTCATAATTTTTGCATCATCAGCAAAGTTTGAGAAGAACGAGTCAATTCCTTCTGGGAGATCATTTACGTATATCAGAAACAGTATAGGTCCAAGGACTCCATATAGGAGTATATATATGTTCCATATAGGACTCCACTGGTGACACCCCGCCACTCCGAGACCTCACCCCCTCACAGTGACTCGCTGTGTCCTGTTGCTTACATACTCCCTTATCCAGTGGGATAAAGGAGTACGTAATGGAGTCCCTTCCCTTTCACTCCTGCCTACATCTCCAGTTTGTGCACTTGTCTCTAATGTGGTACTGTGTCAAAGGCTTTCTGGTAGTCCAGAAATATGCAGTTTGCCCATCCCTCTTTTGCCTAATTTGTGTTATCTGGTCATGGAACTCAAATAAACCTGTTAGGAATGATTTGCCATCTTTGAACCCATGCTGATGTTGTGTTACAAAGTTCTTCCGCTCCAGACGTGCTACTAGCATTTTCTGCACAATCTTCTCCATCATCTTGCATGGAATGCAAGTTAGGGACACTGGCCTGTAGTTCAGTGCCTCCTGCCTATCACCCTTCTTGTATATAGGCCGTCTTCCAAAATCCAAATGACAGTCTACACTGGCCGTCTTCCAAATTTTTGCCAGTGATTACCAGTGTTACCAGTGATTTGTTATACACCAGGGAGAGTGGCAGGCACAAAGCTTCTGCTCCTTTCTTTAGAATACATGGTGATATTCCATCTGAGGCCTATAGCCAATGTCACATCCAAATCTAGCAGATGCTTCCTCACCTCCCTACTGGTAATCACAAACTCCTCTAGTGGTGTCTGGTTTAATATTCCCTCTCTTACCTCTGGGACTTCTCCTTGCTCTGAGGTGAAGACCTCCTGGTATTTCTTATTGAATTCCTCGCACACTTCCTTGTCGTTTGTAGTGAATCTTTCTACCCCCATCCTCAGTTTCATTACCTGCTTCTTCACTGTTGTTTTCCTCCTGATGTGGCTGTGCAGTAGCTTGAGTCGAGTCTTTGCCTTGCTCCTTATGTCCTTTTCATATTGCTTCTCTACCTCTCTTCTCACCCTGACGTATTCATTCCTGGCGCTCTGGTATCTTTCTCTGCTCTCTAGTGTTCTGTTGTTTCTATAGTTTCTCCACGCCCTTTTACTTAGTTGCTTTCCTAGCTTACATCTCTGATTAAACCATGGGTTTCTCATCTGCATTTAATTTTTTCCCTTTTGGACTGGGACTAACTTATCTGCTGCCTCCTCATACTTGTGTGTGATGTAGTCCATCATGTCTTGAGCCGTATTTCCTCTGAGCTCTGTTTCCCCAGGCTATATCAGTTAGGAATTTTCTTATCTCATCATAGTTCCCCTTCCGGAATGCCGGCCACTTGCTTTCTGGTCCCTTCCTTGAGTACATTAACCTTTCTTTGACCAGATATTCAAACAATAGCACACTAATCACTCATACCCACGGGGGCTTCGAGACTGATTTCCCTTATGTCTGAATTATTCAGATTGAATACTAGGTCAAATATTGCTGGTTCATCGTTGCCTCTCATTCTCGTGGGACCCTTGACATGCTGACTTAAAAGGTTTCTAGTCGCCACCTCCAACAGTTTCGCTCTCCATGTTTCCTCACCTCCATGTGGTTCCTCGTTTTCCCAGTCTATCTTCCCGTGATTAAAGTCCCACATTATGAGCAGATGGCATCGATTTCTACAAGCAGCAGTATAGGTGTAAGAATGTTAAAGACATTAAGCAGATCTTTGATGTATATAAGAAGTAGGAGAGGTTCTAGGATGCTGCCTTGTTGCACCCCTACGGTAAATGGTAGAGTGGGGGAGGTTATATCACTGATGACTACATATTGGTGTCTGTCACTAAGATGGGATTAAATATAGTTCAGGGAAAGGCCTCGGATTCCATAATGGTAAAGTTCAAATAAGGGGCTGATGAGACTGAGACTCGTGAGACTGATGGATGCCTACTAGTTATGATTTACAGTATCAAAAGTCTTTCTCAGGTCAATGCGAAACTCTTTTTTGTCAAGAGCTGTGTAAATTATATCAAGCAGTCTAATAATTTCATCGTTGGTGCTCCTTTGGGAACGGTAGCCTAACTGACTGGGTAACTTCACCCACATTGAATTTTATGTGGTAGGAGTAGAGCTGTTTATAAATATTTTTTTCAAATAGTTTTTATAATATTCGTAGATTAGATATTGGTCTGTAATTGTTTGACTGGCGTATCGCTACCTTTATGAACTGGCGTTTCTCGTGTTTCTTAAGGATGTCAGAGAATGTATGACACTCTAGAGATTTGTTGAATAGCAGAGCTATGGGTGGTGCAAGGGCATGGGAGGCACTGCTGTATACCATGGAAGGTATTTCCCAAATGTTTCCAGCTTATGCTTTTAGTGAGTGAATGATGGACATAACATCTGTCGGGCTGACTGGTGAAAGGAGAAGAGAGTTTGGATAGCTACCTGTAAGATATGTAGTAACATGTGTCTGGGTCTGTGGGATTTTTCTGTCAAGGTTAGCACCAACTGATAAAAAAGAAGCTATTAATTAAATTCAGTTGCCGTTGCTAAATCGGTTGCAGATGTATAACCATCCTTGGTGAGTTTTATTTTCTTGTTATGTGATGCTGTTTAGACCCTTGGATGTTAGAGATTACTTTCGATGTGCTTTTCATGTTTCCTTTTGCTTCTTTGAATCTACTCTCATATTCGGAAAGTTTCGCTCCTCTTATTAAATTGGTATGCATTGAGGCGTACCTCTTAACTACATGTTTTGTAACTAGGCCAATCCTACGTTTTATCATATTCATGTACTTGTTGATTGCTTTGAGTATGCCCACTTGTGAGTCTGGGGATGTTTAATCTTTTGGCAGTTACTTGCTTGGTGAGGGAGAGGACAGTGTGTGTTGGAGAGGTTTAGAGTTTTGGAAAGGAAGTTGTTGGGTAATGAATTCATGTCCTGAGTATTATTGAATTCAGAGTCCCAGTTTATATTGTGAGTGCATTTGTGAGATTGCCTATTACTGCTTCACTGTGTTGCCTGAAGGTGAGTTTCTTGGTATCTGGTGGAGTTATGTCCATGTTTGCCATGAGAAGGTAGGACAGTGGTCAATAGTTCTATCAGTGATTATACCAGATATAAGGGGAGCTGTTATGTTAGTCCATAAGTGATCCAAGTTAGTAGCAGATGGTTGAGTGATTCGGGTGGGCTTGGTGATTGTGAGGATTGGCATACAAGAGTTCATTCTGTTTAGGAAATAATCGACTTGAGGGATATTTTGTTGACACAGAACAATATTGAAGTCACTTCCTAGAATGATATGATTTTTGTAGAGATTGTTGTTTATGAAAAGATTCCTTAGGTTATCTGAAAATGCAGTTATATTAATATTGGGAAATCTATAAATAGCTCCAATAGTGAAGAAGGATTTAAGGGATTTAATCGAAAATTGAGGAAAGGTATATTCACAGTAGTCATCTCTATCAGTAATGACACTATTGGAAATGAAGGTATTTTGGTAATAGATAGTTGTGCCTCCTTTTCTTTTATTTGGCCTACAGTTGTGAATAGCTGTATAATCGACTAAGTTGTAAAATTGGGTATGGCCTTTACTTAACAATGTTTCTGTTGAAATAATGAACGATAGTTTAGTAACGAGTAAAAAGTAAAAATCTTTTTACAGTGACTTTTAGTTACACGTCACTCTACAGTAGCTGGTCCCTAAGGATGAGAACTTCACATCTTCTTCTTCTTGATAGTAGGTGCAGTTTGCATGAAGGGTTTGTCCTCCCGATGACTGCACCAGTACAGGTTTTGGTGGACGCGTTTATGTTGAGGATGATAAGAGTTTCAAAAGTGCTTGTTGCGTTGTGCTGTAGACAGAGGAGCGGCGACTAAAACAGAGGTGTGTGTTAGAGGGAGACTTGCCGCACTGTAGGGCGATGTGTTGTGTTTATGGCGTCAGCTGATCCTCGGTGTTGCGACAAGACAGTTGTTTTCTGTGTTTAGCTGTTGGTGGCGCCAGGTATAAATGTGGCGCGGGTCAGATGTGACCCAATTTGTTGGTCGATTGGAGATATTTAGCCAGTGCTTTGACTATTTGGTATTTTTCTTGTAACGAGTGGTCACCGCCTCCTAATATATGCTCGATGGTAAAGGGTATTTTAAGTGAGATAAGTACTTGTTTGAAATTTACTCTGGCACTATAATGTCGGAAGCAGTGAAGAAGATAGTGTTCGATTGTTTCAGGCACCTGACAGTGAATGCAGAGTTCGTTGATGTCTGTTCTGTGCTTAGAGCTGTGTGCTGCTAGTTTGGTGTGTCCCAGCCTTAATCTGGTCATCGCTATATCAATTTCTCTGCTTATATATCTGACATGTTTCCAAGTTTCCCATTTCTTTTTAACGGACCCATAGTACAAAGGTGAGCATGACGTTTTCCATTTCGCCGCAAAATCTTGGGTGATGGTATTTTTGAAGGCTCTTTTACGTGCAACATGGGGAATTGGATGACGGGTAATGTGAGGCATGTTGTGCATTGCTTTGGCTAGTTGATCTACTAGTTCATTATGGAGAATACCACAATGCGCTGGGACCCATTGGATAGAGGTATCATAACCGTTCAATCGATGTTCATGAAGAAGTTGAAGACATGGGTAAACAAACTCCTTGCACGTTTTTGAAGAGTACGTAATTGCTTGAGTCGCACTCTTGGAGTCACTGCAGATTGTATATGTCCCGATTGGTAATGTTGTGATTATTTGGAGAGCTTGATATAAGGCGTATAATTCAGCTGTGAAAACAGATAGTTGGTTTGGTAACCGCCATCCCTGCTTGAGATGGTATTCCGGTATCCATACGGCGCTAATGACCGAGGGTACGTTGTTCATGATGATGCGAGATCCATCTGTATAAATCGCTGTGGTATTTGGGTAGCAATTTTTCATTGTTGAGAGAAAGACTGAGGCTATGGCTGAGTTTGGTGCAGACTTTGGAATGTTGTCTTCGAGTTGTATTGCTGTATTAGGAGTTGTATAAAGCCAGGGTGGAATAGGGGGAACAGTAAGTTGGGTTTCCGAGTTTTGGAGTAGAGAGAGGTCTATATTGAGGTTATTTGTAGCCCGTGGGAGGAAAGGTTGTGAGTGATTGGTTGGAAAGCGGGGGTTATGTGGGTTAACTGTTGGGTTAATTTTTGATCTGTATGGGTGTGTCTGGTGAGCAGTGGTACAGAGTGACAGATAGTTGGCACACATTATGTCTCGTCTGGTGGCTAGGCTTGTGAGGCCCGTTTCCCCGTAAAGTTCAAGGATAGGAGTGGAACGCATTGCGCCACATATAAGTCGCATGGCATTGTTTTGAATGACCTCTAGGCTCTGTAGGTTAGTAGGCGCAGCCGACGCATATGCTTGGCAACAATAGTCTAGTTGGCTGCGAATGTAGGTTGTATAGAAACGGAGCAGGATTTTATGGTGTGCTCCCCAGGTGGTGCCAGTGAGGGCTTTCAGTATGGCGAGTCGGGGTTGTGTCGTCTGTTTAAGGTGTTGAATGTGTGCTTTCCAGGTAAGTGAGGGCGAGTCTAAGTGCATGCCGAGGTATTTATGTTCTCGTACGTGTTGGATGGGAGTGTTGTGTATTGTGAGGGTGGGTAGATGAACAAGTATTTTTTTAGTGAAAATTTGATAATAGGTTTTGGTAGTACTAACTTGAAGGCCCCATTGTTGTGTCCAATCTATGAGGTGATCAAGTGCTGTTTGCATTGTTGAGACTGTATTAGGTAAGGCATTGTCTGAATAATACAGTGTTAAGTCGTCGGCGTACGCCGAGAGGTTAACAGGATGGGTGGTAGGCAAATCTGCTAAGAATGCAGCAAAAAGGGTTGGGCTTAGTATGGAGCCTTGTGGGACACCCGTTTGTATTGGGATGTCATCGGAAAACTCGCCTTGTATATAGACTTTAGAGGTCCTGTTCGTAAGATAGGATTTTAACCATAAAAGTAATCTTCCCTGTACGCCTAAACGCGCAAGCTTTGCGAGGAGGCAAGTATGAGGAATGCTATCAAAAGCTCCTCTGAGGTCTAAGTAGAGAACAATACAAAATTTGCTGCTTCTGAGGGAGGTGCGGATTTCATGTTCTAGGCAAAGTATTTGATCGAGTGTGGAGCATTGCGTTCGAAATCCAGCTTGGAGTGACGGTATAATATTATTATATTCTAGGTACCATTGGAGGCAAATATGTACTAGTCTTTCCATGACTTTACTGAGACATGATAGTAGGGAAATAGGTCTATATGACGCAGGTTGGGATGGGTCTTTTCCTGGTTTAAGGAACGGAAGAATAATACTGGTCTGCCATTGTGAGGGAATATTTCCGTGAGTCCAGCATAGGTTGTAATAGTTTAGGAGAGTACTATGTGCAGTTGATGGAAGATGTTTAATGAGTTCATATGGAATTCCATCCTCTCCAGGTGCCTTGCCAAGAGGTAGGCGGGTTAAGGCTAATTGTAGCTCGCTTAAGGTGTACATGTTGTCGACGCCGGGCATGGGTAGCAGTATGGCACGGTCAATTTCTTGTCTGAGGGGGAGTTCTTGGGGCATGAAAGAAGGGTGTTGAGAGGGTAACTTTAAGACATTCAGCAAGAACATTTGCACGCTCCTGAGGTGTTTGACAGAGTGAACCGTTGATCATCAGGGGACCCGAAGGGAATGTTGGGCGACCTTTAATGCTGTTAAATGTAGCCCAGACTTTTGAATGTGGCGTTGTGGGTGTGAGGCTATCACAAAATTTTGCCCATGATGCTCGTTTTGCTGACAGTATGTTTTTTTTGGCTTCTGCTGTGGCCCGCCGGAGATTAACCCAGTTCTGTAGGGAGGGTTGACGTCTTTGTTTTTGTATGGCTCGTCGGCGTAAAGCGACTGTTCGTGCACATTCCGCGTTCCACCACGGTTTAAGTGGTTTGTTGGACCTATGTCCTGAAGTTTTCTTGAGCATTTGGGTGGCTGCAGAATTTATGGTCGAGGTGGTTGTGGACAGTCGCGTGTTGGGGTCTACATCGTCTGTATCTGGGAGATAGACAGTATCAGCCCATTTCTTCTTATCTAGTTTCTTAATGTTCCACTTGGGGAGCGTTGGGGGGGGGGAGGGTTGGTGGCTGAAAGTTAGTAAATTTTATAATGAGGGGTTTGTGGTCACTACCAATATCTGGTCCAGTATGAAACTGTAGTTCTTGTTGAAAATGTGCAGAGCCAAAGCAGATGTCCAATGAGGCTTCATAATTGGTTCTGTAGTTAAAGTAGGTTGCCAGGTAGGGCGGCGAAAGAAGAATATATGGTGTAGTGTTTAAGTAGTTATATAAATCAGTGCCTGCAGTATTTTGGGTACCTCTACTCCATGTGGGGTGGTTGGCATTGAGATCACCTGTAACAATGATCGGTTGCCGTAATTGGTTTAGATAGAATTCTAGTTCATTTAAATTTCTTGTGCCACCAGGGTTGTATATACCCAGAAAGGATATGTGTGTACCATTGTAGGGTATTAGGCATGCTAAAATTTCTAGTTTACCATTTACAAAATGTGTAAGCGTTACAGGTTTACATGTCATGTTACTCCGTGTTAGGAGGAAAATACCACCACCCATACGGTTTGGTCTGTCCAGTCTCTGCATCTGAAAGTTTTTAAAAATAGGAATTTGTTTAGGGGTGAGCCAGGATTAGTCCAGAACTTCACATCAACCAATATTCTTTGTTATCAGTAAGAACATATGTTTTAACCTGCCATACTTGACAGAGCAACTGAAGTAAATAAGACGGCAGTATGCACCACATCACCAACACACACATTACAACTACCACAGCACACCACTACTACCACCACCATACCACACTACACCATGCCACTACCACCACACCACCACCACCACCTCCATACTACACCACCACCACCACCACACACTACCTCTACCACAATATACCACCACACACTACCACATTACTCTACACCACACACCACCATTACCACACCACCCCACCACACTACACCACACAACACTTCCACCACACCATACTTCCATCACCACAATAAAACCAGAACACCAAACCACCATACCATGCCACCACACCATACCATCACACAACCATGCCACCACACAACACTATCACACCACACTGCCTCACCTCACTACCTCACCACACTACCACACCTCACAACCACACCATGCCACCACACCATATTACCACGTCACACTACACCACACTACCACACCACACCATACCACATTACCAAACAACAACGCCATCATAAAACACCACACTACCTCAACCACCACCACCTCCACTACCACTACTAGCACCTCCACTACCACCACCAGCACCTCCACTACCACCACCACCACCAGCACCTCCACTACCACCACCACCACCAGCACCTCCACTACCACCACCACCACCAGCACCTCCACTACCACCACCACCACCACCAGCACCTCCACTACCACCACCACCACCAGCACCTCCACTACCACCACAACCACTACCACCACCACCTCCACTACCATCACCACCACCACCTCCACTACCACCACCACCTCCACTACCACCACCACCTCCACACTCAGGCAGTTCTTCACTCTAGAAGGTCAGACCCCCACTCCCTGCCTGGTGTTATATACTGGGCAGAGACGGTAGGCCCTCTTCAGTGATGTGATTGGGCGATCAGAGCACTATCCAGATAGAAAGAGTTTTTCCATCGGCACTGCGACCCGCTGAGGGGGTGTCAGCTGAACGACCTGGTCTTCACTCCTGGTGCTAGCCAAACAGCACCATGCTATACCGGATCAAGGTTCGGTTCCGAGGACCCAACACCAACTCCACCAAGGCCGAGATTCTGACTTTCCTGGTGGCAAACTAAGGGATAGCTCCCATCGACGATATCATGGGGGGAAAAGGGACCTCTGATTCTGTTCAGCAGTGCACTGGCTCTCCATGGCCTGTTTATCCCAGCAACACTCACGGCTCTAGAGGCAGCAAACCTGAACCTAACACCACTCCACCAATTCCAGGCTGTAAGATCCATATTTGTCCATAGAAGTAAGCGCTCGCATAGTAGAACGATTAATAGCTAATATTATCAACAGTATCAACGCTCGGAACCAGTCTCTGACCGCCGTCTCAGCACGTCTCATCCAGCAGGATGGAAACGAGCAACTCACCCTGAAGGTCACCCCCTCAAGTTTACAACAGAGGCCATCCTTGTGGCCAACAACGGCTTCAGATGTTTTGGAGTGGCCTGTACATCCCATCAAATCTCCAGGCAACGATATTTCCGCCTACCCCAGTGCTTCAGGTATTATCAATACACTCACTCTACCCAGAAGTGCATCAGGCAACAGCAGAGGTGCAGCAGCTGTGCGGAAAAACATCATTGCAGGTTTTTTCAGGCTACCTACAAGCGCTGCCTACTAAGTGGAGAAGCCCGCACTGCCGTTTCACCGGACTGCACAGTTAGGAAGGTTGAAATTCAGAAAATGATTGAAGCCAGACTGCCCACCGTCACGCCAAAACTGAAGGCATTCAACATCCAGGCTGCAGCCTTCCCAGGCCTCCCGATAAGAGGCGCCACAAGCGGCGCACCACACAACTATTGGAAGACCAACACCCACGGAAGCAGTCAACCACAGACCCAGACAACACTACCCAACCAGGCCAGCCAATCATCGACCCAGCCGTCGCCACGCTCACCCACTACTCCACCCATCATCGACAGCAATTTGGCTGCCCTCATCCATTTCGTAAAAAAAATCTCTGGCAGGGATATCAGACTGCAGGACAAAACACTAAACAAACTCTACGAAGAGAACAAGCTACCGAATTTCAAAATATCAAAGATCATGTTTACTAGATACTCTGCTCCACCAGAGGCCAGCACCCCACCTGATCAGCCAAGCAATACGTCGTCGGCCTCGGCCAACTAACCTGGCAATACCAGAGTCGTAACGCCTGGCCCATTGCCAATAGCAGACGCCACAACAGATCCAGACCAGGGGTCCTTCTCCACTGCCCCAGAGACAGAAGCCACACTCTCATCCGATGACGAAGAGGTTTCAGTAGGTCCCCGAACATCATCACCAGTGCAGGTGATATACAAGCCGCTCCCGTCTCCACTCACACCAGAAGTGGCACGCGATCATGGCCGTGCGGAACTAGCCACAACGCGGTTTCAACTCCTTTGCCTGGAGGGACCTATGTAACCTGGCAAAACAGGAAGACCCCGATCCTAGCAGCAGAACTATGCTTGAATTCATTGACACATCTGATGGCCTAAACCTCGACTAGCAGTGGTGGGTTGCAACAGGACATCAGTAAGTTAAAAAAGTCAAATCAACAAAGAAAAAATAGCCATCATCAACAACTGAAGGCAGCCGCCTTCTTCCCCCTCTTTAGATGGATAGGGACCTAATTTTTCCCGTTTGGAATTGGAGGATGCCATGTGTGTGCCCCCGTGAAGACCGACGTTGAAGACAGAAAACTTCAGCATCACAGAAGAAGACTCCGGCTTCATAGAGAAAAGAAGACTCCGCGACTCAAGAGAACAGATGTACTCGCCTCGTCGCCCACGACACAAGACCCCGCCTCCTTGCATAACCAGCCCGGTGTTGAGAGCCCCACTTATGCCATGTTGCTGGGATTAGCCCTGGCTCTGTCTCTACGATTTCGACGTTTTCTCTCACCTGCTGTTCTTCACCTATACTCACTTCCCAGTTCACCCGAAGGATACCTTGCCCTATATCTCATTCATCATCTTCCACCTCCACTACCACCATCACCACCACCAGCACCTCCACTACCTCCACGACCAGCACCTCCACTAGCACCTCTACTGCCACCACTAGCACCTCCACTACCATCACCAGCATCTCTAAAACCACTACCACCACTACCACCACCTCAAATACCACCACCACCTCCACTATCACCACATGCACCTCCACTACCACCACCTCCACTAGCACAACCACCACCACTTCCACTACCACAACCACCACCACCTCCACTACCACCACATGCACCACCACCACCTCAACTACCACCACCACCACCACCTCCACTACTACCACATGCACCTCCATTACCACTACCACTAGCACCTCCACTACCAACACTAATACCCCCCACTACCACCACCAGCATCTCCACTACTACCAGCACCTCCACTACCACCACCATCAGCATCTCCACTACCACCACCATCAGCATCTCCACTACCACCACCATCAGCACCACTACCACCACCACTAGCACCTTCACTACCACCACCACTAGCACCTTCACTACCAACCCCTCAACGAACACCATCACCAGCACCTCCACTACCCCTACTTTTACTACCACCACCCTCATCAGCACTTCCACTATCATCACCTCCTCTACAAATATCACCACCAGTACCTCTACTACCACCAACAGCTCCTCCACTAATACCACCTCCACCAGCACCTCCACTACCACCACCAGCACCACTACTACCACCACCACCACCTCCACTACCACCACCACCAACAGCACCTCCTCGACTACCAACAGCACCTCCATTACCATCACCAGCACCTCAACAACAATTACCACCACCACCACTACCATCACCAGCACCTCAACAACAATTACCACTACCACCAGCACCTCCACTACCACCATCAGCACCTCCACCACCACCACCACCACCTCCACTAACACAACCACCACCAGCACCTCCACCACCACCACCTCCACAAACACCACCACCACCAGCACCCTCACCACAATACACCACCACAAACTATCACACATCACCAACTCACACCACCACTACACCACACCATAACCACCACATACTACCACACTATACCACACGACACTACCTCACACCACCACTACCACACACCACCACTACCACACCACACCACCACCACAAAACTACTACCACTACACAACACCACCACCACCTCCTCCTCTAACACACACTATCACTAATACTCTACACCACACCATCAACACACATTGTAACTACCACATCACACCGCCACCACTACACACTACCACCACCACACTGCACCACATTACAACCACACACTACCTCTTCCACAATACCCCACCACACTACACTACACCACACCAAACCACAACACAAAACCACCACATCATGCCACCACACCATATTACAACACAACCATGCCACCATACCACACCACACTACTACACCACACTGCCTCACCACACTACCATACCCCAAAAACACACCACAAACCCTCCCAGCAAACATTTTCTCGTTTTGAAATTGTGACAAAACACTTTTTTAATTACTTTTAAATTACATTTTCTATGTGTTTAGAGAATTGTTGTAAAAACAATAATGAGACGTTATGTCGTAATGTTTTATTATTGTCATGATAAAACGTTTAAGAGCAAAGATTTTTAAAACGTGAATTCTAGTTATTAATTATTGAAATTATGAAGGATGTATAATTATCTCTATATACACACCTTCTGTTGATGGAGGTGGTGATGGTTACCTGCTGCTTGGGTAACAGCTTCTAAATATCAACCATCCATCTTTGCGCCCTGGAGAGGCCACTCCAGACTGACAACCAGAGCGCAACTCCACAGTCTCCTGAGACTCATGGATGCCTATTACTATAATTATCTTTATTGCATTTAGTGAGAGACAGAAAGAGAAACCTGTTGTTGGTGACAGTGTTGGTGGATGGTTGTACTGGTTGTTTGTGGTACTGGGTGTTGGTGGTACTGGGAGTTAGTGGTACTGGTTTTTGGTGGTACTGGCTTTTGGTGGTACTGGGTGTTAGGGGTACTGGTTGTTGGATTCCGTCCTCTGCCTCTGGGGGGTGTGGACGTCGGGCTCTGGCTGCCAGTAGCTGTTTGTCGCTGACTGGTGGTGGTTGCTCGTTGGTGTGGGGCGCCAGCTGACTGGGGCGGAGGTCGGCAATATGGCGGCGGCTGGTGGTGGCCGCATCCGCCGTGTGAATACTGCTCGGCTGGAGTTCTCTGCGCCCGTGGATTGGGAACTTGTGGCGGCTGCGCTTTTGGATGTCCTGAAGGTGGATATTAAGGATCTCCTCGGTCTCGAGAAATTTTCTCCCACTCGCGTGGCGGTGACGTTTGCCACGTCACCTGGAAACGAGCGGTTTGTGGGGTGTTGGAACGAGCAGACGACTCCCCTTCCTCATTCGGCTGTGTCTATGACTGTCTCTGATCCGTGGGGTCCACTGACCTTTGTGAGCGTGCACGGGGTACCTGTTACATTTCCTGAGGTGGAGCTTTCTTCTGTGTTTGCGAGGTATGGTACGGTGTTGCGTCATCTGTACAACTTGTTTAGTGCTGGGCGGCTGCGGGGCCTCCGTCTGGGTACTCGCACGCTGCATATGCACCTCAAGGAGCCCATCCCTTCTAAGGTTATGTGCTGTGGTCTTCCGCTCCGAGTTTTCTATCCAGGGCAGGCCCGCACGTGCTTCCGCTGTGGGGAGGAGGGCCATGACGCTGCCCAGTGTGAGGTTCCTCGAATAGAGACTGCTTCTGTATTCAGTGTGGGGGATTTTCCCCCCCTCCGTGAGAATGGTGCATCCCTGGCCGGTCCTCGGCATGGGGGTGTGACTGGTGGTGCACCTGCGACTGTTGTGCCTGGTGGTGCACCTGCGACTGTTGTGCCTGGTGGTGCACCTGCGACTGTTGTGCCTGGTGGTGCACCTGCGACTGTTGTGCCTGGTGGTGCACCTGCGACTGCTGTGCCTGGTGGTGCACCTGCGACTGCTGTGCCTGGTGGTGCACCTGCGACTGCTGTGCCTGGTGGTGCACCTGCGACTGCTGTGCCTGGTGGTGCACCTGCGACTGCTGTGCCTGGTGGTGCACCTGCGACTGCTGTGCCTGGTGGTGCACCTGCGACTGCTGTGCCTGGTGGTGCACCTGCGACTGCTGTGCCTGGTGGTGCACCTGCGACTGCTGTGCCTGGTGGTGCACCTGCGACTGCTGTGCCTGGTGGTGCACCTGCGACTGCTGTGCCTGGTGGTGCACCTGCGACTGCTGTGCCGGGTGGTGCACCTGCGACTGCTGTGCCGGGTGGTGCACCTGCGACTGCTGTGCCTGGTGGTGCACCTGCGACTGCTGTGTCTGGTGGTGCACCTGCGACTGCTGTGCCTGGTGGTGCACCTGCGACTGTTGTGCCTGGTGGTGCACCTGCGACTGTTGTGCCTGGTGGTGCACCTGCGACTGTTGTGCCTGGTGGTGCACCTGCGACTGCTGTGCCTGGTGGTGCACCTGCGACTGCTGTGCCTGCTGGTTCGTCTGTGCCTGTGGTGTCTCCTGTGCCGGCTGTGGTGGAGGACGTGGTTGCTCCTGATTCCCGTCTTCTACTTCCGGTGGATGTGGAGGTGCATTCTGTTCCTGGTGCTTCGTTGGTGGATGGGCGTGGTGTTGGGAATGTCGTCTCGGTGCCTCCCGTTGTGGGCGGTGCGTTCACTGAGGGTGATGGAAGCGTCGTCGTTGGTGCCGGCGTTCCTGTTGCATGCATTGCGAGTCCGTTTCTGCTCCCCTTGAGGGTGCGTTCCATGAGGGGACATTGACCTCCCTTGCTCCTCGCCGGAAGCGCGTTGCGGGGGCGCGCTCACGTAGTAGAGAGCCCCCTGGCAAACGGATTGAGGCTTTGCGGAGTTGTGCCTTGGGTGGTGCCCCCCCTCCTCCTCCTAATTCTCCTGTGTCTGATATGGATTCCGGAAGTGATGCAGTGCCGGATGGCAGCAAGATTTCCTCGTCGATGGTGGACGTCTGTGATACCTGGTCAGTGGCTGCGGGGTCTCGGTGTGCTTCGCTGGGTGATGCCGGCACTGTCCGCTTCCTGCGGGATCTGAGGCCCGGCATTATGGTGGATTCCCCGACGGTGGGGCGGCGGCAGTTTGAGCCTCAGGATGATGACGGCGCCTCTGCAGTGGGTGGCTCTGTGCCCTCTGGTGGTCCTGGAGGGGCTGGGGGTCATTAATGGGTTCGATGGCGCCTGCTATTGTTTGTGTGTCTTTGAATGTTCGTGGTCTGAATGCTTTGGCGGTCCAATTGGGCCTTGTGGATGTGCTTCGGGAGCAGCGGGTGGATGTGGCTCTGATCCAAGAGCACAATGTTCGGGATGTGTCTGTGTTGCAGGGGTTGTGTGCTGAGTATCATGTTGTGTTGAACCCGCCGAGGACGTCCTTTGGGGGAACGCTGATGTTGTTTTCGCGGAGGGCATCTATTTCCGTGCTTCACACGGAAATGGATGAAGAAGGGCGGGTCTTGTTTGTTCGGGCTGAGTATTTGGGGGTTGTGATTCCGTTTTTGACGGTGTACGCCCCTTCTGGGGTGGCGCATCATCAGGACCGGGAGCTGTTTTTTCGGGAGGGGCTTTTGCTGTACCTGCGGCATGATACACGGGATTTGATCTTTGGGGGGGATTTAAATTGTTACGTGTGTGAGGGATTGCTCTAGTGCTCACCCTCGGAATGTTTCGGCCACTTTAATTGAGGTTTTGCGTGCGTGCGGGTTTCGCGATGCGGCTGTTTTGTGTGGCGGCTCGTTGGAATATACCTTCACTGCGCGTGGGGCGAGTTCTAGGTTGGATAGGTTCTATGTTTCTGGTGGGGAGTGTTCAGTTTTTGATTTTCGCACGATCCCGGTGGCTTTCTCGGATCATTGTTTGGTGGTTGTCCGGGTTGGTGTCCGGAGTCAGGTGCGGGTGGGGCCTGGGTGGTGGAAACTAAATTGTCGGTTGTTGCGTTATCCACGTATTTGTGCGCAGTTTCGGGCCTGGTGGGTTGGCATTGTTGCCCGGAAGGCTGATTTCTCCTCTTTGTTCGTTTGGTGGGAGTGGTGTAAGGTGGAGTGTCGGAGGTTTTTTGGGATTGTTGCTAAGCGGGAGGCTGCCGGGAGGTTTGGTCTGCTGCGGTTACTTCAGGCGCGTTTGTCTTCTTTATATGTGCAGTTGAATGCTGGGGTTGACTGCTTTAGTGAGATTGCTGAGTGTAAGGAGCGTATTTGTGATTTGCGTGCGGTGTTGGCTGACGGTGTTCGCGTGCGTGCTCGTGTAGCTGAGCGGGTGGATGGGGAGAGGCTCTCTCCCTTTCTTTTAGGGAGGGAGAAGGCTGCTAGGGGTTCCGTTCTTCTCAAGGGCCTTCGGCGGCCTGATGGGTCTGTGATTTCTAGCACGGAGGGTGTTCTGCTTACCGCGCGGCAGGAGTTGGAGGCACTCTATGGGGAGGTGCGAGGGATAGTGTGCTCGCGGGTTCCTTTTTGGACAGGTGCTTTCCCGGTTTGTCGCATTCGGAGTGTGACCGGTTGGTGCAGGATGTTTCCACGTTGGAGCTCCTGGAGTTGGTTCGGTCGTTTCGTTCTGGGAGAGTGCTGGGTGCAGATGGCCTGCCCATTGAGTTCTACCTTTCCTTTTGGGATGTGTTGGGGGAGGTGCTTTTGGAAGTGGTGCAGGCGTGTTTGCGTTTGGGTGCTCTGCCTGATTCCTTTTGTGACGGGATCGTGCGGCTGCTCCCAAAGCCTGGCGATTTGCAGTTGTTTTCCAGTTGGGGGCCTATTACGCTCTTAAATGTTGATTACAAAATTCTTTCTAAGGTTTTAGCGCGTCGATGTCGGGGTGTCGTTGCGTCGGTGGTCTCTATGGAGCAATTTTGTGGTGTGCCTGGCCGTGCCCTGATGCATTGCAATGCCTTACTTCGTGACGTGCTTCTCTATGCGTCCGAGTATCGGCTTTCGGCGGCTATGATCAGCTTGGACTGGTCCAAGGCCTTCGATCGGGTGTCTTTAGAGTTTGTTTTTAGTGCTATGGAGAGGCTTGGTTTTCCGGTGGTGTTTGTGGGGTGGGTCCGTTTGTTGTATGTCCGGAGTCGCAGTCGCGTTTGTGTGAATGGGTTTTTTAGTTCATTTTTTCCTATTTGCCGTTCCGTTCGTCAGGAGTCTCCCATGTCCATGCTTTTGCATGTGATTTTTCAGGAACCTCTTTTTCCGGGCGGTGAAAGCGTATTCCTTGATTGTGCCTCCTTGTCTGCCGTCCGGTCTTCGGCTACCCGTTTGCGGGTATGCTGACGACACCGTTCTGTTTGTAGCTTCGGAGGGTTCTGTTGGAGCTGTCCAGGACGTTCTCCTGCGGTTTGAGTCCGCTACGGGGGCCGTTCTTAATCGGGCGAAGTCGGGGTTGATGGGGATCGGTGAGTGGGCCTCCCACCTTGTGTGGGATAGGTCGTGGTTTCCGGTGGTCTCCTCGATTCGGGTTCTTGGGGTTACTTGGTTTGCCTCCTATGACCACTCCTTGGAGTGGAATTGGGGTGCTGTCTCTCGGTCGGTTGGTGTTGCGGTTGGCCTTTTGTCGCGTCGTCCTTTGACGATTTATCAGAGGGGACTGCTTGTTGCGTGTAAGGTCTTGTCGCGTGTTTGGTTTGTGGCTCGATGTTTCCCGTTGGATCGTCGGAAGGCCTTGAGTTTGGAGAGTGTGGTGTACAGATATGTATAGTGTGGGCGTTATCAACCGGTGCGCCGTTCGACGTTGGTGTTAGGGGTGAGAGAGGGGGGTGTTGGCATTCCTGACGTCTTCACGAAGGCCAAGGCCCTCTTCTGGGTCTCGTTGCGTCAGGGGCTGGTTCTCGGTGGGGGGTTGAATACGCTGGGTGTTTTTTTTCTGCTCGCTTCGCTTCAGTTTTTTGGTTGATTTGGGGGTTTGTCAGGAGGTGGCCTTGTTTACCCCCCCTGTTTATTCTTGGGCCGTGGGGATTCTTCGGGAGCTCTGCCGCCATCCTGGGTTTCTGTCCTTCTCGTGCAAGACTGTGTATGGGGTGTTGTTGCCCCGGGTGCGGCCTGGAGTGGATGGCTTATTCCCGTGTTGGGATTGGGGTGGTATCTGGTCGTGTTTGGGGGCACGGTTCTTGGCGCCTCAGCAGCGTGAATTGCTGTCTCGGGTTCTGCATTTGTCGCTGGCGACAAATGAGCGGTTGTGTATGCTTGGCTTGCGTGATTCTGGGGCGTGTGTTCATTGTGGTTTAAGTGAATCGCAGGTGCATGTATTTTATTTTTGTGTCCGGTTACAGGGGTTGGTGGACTGGTTTCGGGATGTCCTGGAGGTGTTTTGTGGTCCGGGTTGTCGGGGTGATGTTTTGCAGTTTTTGTTTTTGTATTTTCCGGCTTATTCGCAGCGGGTGCGTAATACATTATGTGTTTTGGTTGCTGATTATGTGTTTTGTGTGTGGGTTGGGAGGCGGGAGGGTTTTGGGGTTGCCCGAATTTTAGGATTTTTGCGGGTGCGCATGCGGTTTACCTGGTGGTGGTTGCAGCGCGCTTTTCCGGAGGAGTTTGGTCGGTGGTTCACAGATGCCTATGTTCGTGGGGTTGCCTTTGGGTCGGTTGGTGCCTTGGTGGGAAGGTGATGTTCTCGTCTTGGGTGGGGTTGGGGTGTCGATGTGGGTTTAGAGGGGTTGGGAGGTTTCGGGGTTTGCATTGCTATGCGCTCCCTTTCCGCTTCTTTGGGTGTCCTTGGCGGGGGTTGCGTGTGATTGTGTGTCTCCTCCCTTGAGATGCTGCTGCTCCTGTGTGTGTGTGGTGTGTTTCCGTACCTCCGGGTGCCGGTTGTGTCCGTATGCGTGTGGGTGTGTGGTTTTGAGGGGGGTTTTGGCTCCTGCGTGGGCCTGGGTTTTCTGCTGTACTGTTTTCCCCTGTTCTTTTTGTGGCCGTGTTTCGCTTTGGCCTGTGACCCATTATTTTGCGTGCTTGGGTGCAGTGTGGTGTGCCGTGTTGGTGTGGGTGGTATGAGTGTGTTTGTCTTGTTGTTTAGGGTGTGTTTAGTGTGTGTGTACATAATATCTTCTCATTTAGCGTATGTCATTTTCATGGGTAGCGCATGTATGGTCCTATGCTCCTTTGTCTTGTGTGTGTGTGGTAGGCGTGGTTTTGTGCACGTAATTCTATATCCACGTCTGTGTATGTTTTCTGTTATTGGTTCCAGGTGTGTTTAAATGTTATTTATGTACTCTATTGTTTTCTTTATTTTTCATGTAATTTTCTTTGCCATGTTCTGTGTTGCTATGTAGATATGAACTGTTCAGCCTATTGTTTCCATGTACTGTTTTAGCACTTATTTCCCTGTACTGTTTAGCCCATTGCTTAAATGCGTTTTTATTTTGTTCAGCGATTGTGTTTGTTTTGCGGTTACTGTTATTGTTTAGTGTACAGACTGTTTATTCCTGTGTACTGTTCCTTCATTGGTATACTTGTGTGTACAGGTTTTCGTTGTTTTGTGTGTTCTTGTATTTATGTAATTTATAAAAATAAAAAAAAAAAACATTACAACCACACACTACCTCTTCCACAATACACCACTACACACCACCATTACCACCCCACCACACTACACTACACTACACCAAACCACAACACAAAACCACCACATCATGCCACCACACCATATTACAACACAACCATGCCACCATACCACACCACACTACTACACCACACTGCCTCACCACACTACCTCACCACACTACCATACCCCAAAAACACACCACAAACCCTCCCAGCAAACATTTTCTCGTTTTGAAATTGTGACAAAACACTTTTTTAATTACTTTTAAATTACATTTTCTATGTGTTTAGAGAATTGTTGTAAAAACAATAATGAGACGTTATGTCGTAATGTTTTATTATTGTCATGATAAAACGTTTAAGAGCAAAGATTTTTAAAACGTGAATTCTAGTTATTAATTATTGAAATTATGAAGGATGTATAATTATCTCTATATACACACCTTCTGTTGATGGAGGTGGTGATGGTTACCTGCTGCTTGGGTAACAGCTTCTAAATATCAACCACCCATCTTTGCGCCCTGGAGAGGCCACTCCAGACTGACAACCAGAGCGCAACTCCACAGTCTCCTGAGACTCATGGACGCCTATTACTATAATTATCTTTATTGCATTTAGTGAGAGACAGAAAGAGAAACCTGTTGTTGGTGACAGTGTTGGCAGATGGTTGTACTGGTTGTTTGTGGTACTGGTTGTTAGTGGTACTTGTTGTTAGTGGTACTGGTTTTTGGTGGTACTAGCTTTTGGTGGTACTGGGTGTTAGGGGTACTGGTTGTTGGTGGTACAGGTTGTTAGTGGTACTGGTTGTTGGTGGTACAGGTTGTTGGTGGTACTGGTTGTTAATGGTACTGGTTGTTGGTGGTACTGGTTGTTGGTGGTACTGGTTGTTGGTGGTACAGGTTGTTGGTGGTACTGGTTGTTGGTGGTACTGGCTGTGGGTGGTGCTGATAGTTAGTGGAACTGGTTCTTGGTGGTACTGTTTGTTGGAGGTATTGTTTGTTGTTGGTACTGGTTGTTGGTGGTACTGGGTGTTAGTGGTACTGTTTGTTGGTGGTACTGGTTGTTGGTGGTACTAGGTGTTAGTGGTACTGTTTGTTGGTGGTACAGGTTGTTGGTGGTACTGGTTGTTAGTGGTACTGTTTGTTGGTGGTACTGGTTGTTGGTGGTACTGGTTGTTAGTACTGGTGGTTGGTGGTACTGGTTGTTGGTGGTACTGTTTGTTGGTGGTACTGGTTGTTGGTGGTACTGGGTGTTAGTGGTAATGATTGTTGGTGGTACTGGTTGTTGGTGGTACTGGTTGTTAGTGATACTGGTTGTTGCTGGTACTGTTTGTTTGTGGTACTAATTGTTGGTGGTACTGGCTGTTGGTGCAACCCGTCCTCTTAAAAATAACGTCACTTTTGGCTCGTATGCGCGATATGGCTAAATTTGGACGTAATTTGAAATGAAATCGACTCACAAAAGTGACGTTCTGTTCCGTTTTCTATTTGAGGAGTCCGGCGTACGCGCAGAGGTTATAAGAGGACACTTTAAATTAACGTTTTTCATAACGTTTTGAAACTTTATGAGAATTTCCTGCCCACCTAACCTATCAGAGGACCCTTAACTTACTGTTGTTGAAAAAAAAATCCCAAATTTATTTTTATTTTTTTTTCATTTTCAAATTACGTCCAAATTCGGCCATACGGGCAAACGGCCAAAAGCGACGTTCTTTTTAAGAGGACAGGTTGATGTGGTACTGGTTGTTAGTGGTACTGGTTGTTAGTGGTACTGGTTGTTGGTGGTACTAGTTGTTGGTGGTACAGAGTGTTGGTGGTACTGGTTGTTGGTGGTACTGGTTGTTAGTGGTACTGGCTATTGGTGGTATTAGTTGTTAGTGGGACTGGGTGTTCGTGGTACTGGTTGTTGGTGGTACTGGTTGTTACTGGTACTGGTTGTTGGTGGTTCTGGTTGTTGGTGGTACTGGTTGTTGGTGGTACTGGGTGTTAGTGGTACTGGTTGTTGTTGGTACTGGTTGTTGGCGGTACTGGTTGTTGGTGGTATTGGTTGTTGGTGCTACTGGTTGTTGATGGTACTGGTTATTGGAGGTACTGGTTGTTGGTGGTACTGGTTGTTGTTGGTACTGATTGTTGGCGGTACTGGTTGTTGGTGGTACTTGTTGTTAGTAGTACTGGTTGTTGGTGGTACTGGTTGTTGATGGTACTGGTTGTTAGAGCCCCCTCCCCGCTCAGCTCGTTGTCGCCGTGTGGGGGCTTAGTGGGCGGCTGCCGGAGTGTGATGCTCCTTGGGACAGTCCTCTGTCCTTTTCTAGCCTTGTGCTCCTGCTGCCGTCCTCTCCAATTCTGCTGGGCATCTTTTCCTTTTCCTTCTGTTTCGTTTTTCTCCCCCCGCTTCTCCTATCTGCTTGCCGTTTCCTGCCGACCTTTTGCTCGTTCAGGTTCTTCCCTTGGACTTCTTCTATTTTGACGCCCGGGTGCTTGAGGAGGCATACTCATGCACCCGTAGAACTGCAGTACCCGACGTCGAGAGCGAGGGGAACCTTTTATTGTCAATCCCCACTTCGTCACTGAACCCGATCTCGACGGACTGTCGGTTTCTTAAGGTGGCGTATACTCGCGACGCACCCCTAGGAGGCCCCGACAAGATCGGCGATAGCTTCTTGTTGGGTGTCCTGCCTCTAATTGTGGCTCCATGGTGGGTGTGGGGGCACATTCGTGAGTGAATTCTTCTTTCGTCAAGATGATTACCCCTGCTTCGGCTTCTTCTGGTTTACCTTCTCAGGCTCGTGGGGTGGGCGACCAAGCCCCCGAGTCGGTCCGTATTGGAAGACCGGGCTCTGTAGCCTCCGCTGCATTGGGCCCCGACCTTGCTCCTCCTTTGGCCTCTCTGACTCCTTCCTCTGGCTCCCCTCCCTCCTCTGTGGTTGGATCGAGCCCCAAGCCCCCAGTGGTGACTACCTCGTCTCCTGGCGCGGCTCCTTCTCTAGTTGTAACTACTGCGCCTTTTAACCCTTCTCTCTCTGGGGGTTCTCACCGCCGTCCTCGTCACGGCCGCCCTCGCTCGATTCCTTCCAGTTCTGCTACCTATCAAGCCTTGTTTGGTCCCGCTTCATGGGCCAAATATTTTGATCTCCTCCCTCTTGATTCTGCGCCTCCTGACGATTTCTCCCTCCATCGACATCTCATTGATTCCGTGGATGCCTCCATTACTTTCAACCCCACTCGTCTCGGTACACGTGTCGTTGCTGCTCCTTCTCAGGATGCTGCTTCCCGCTTGGCTGCCTTATCCTGCCTTGGCGAGACCCCCGTTCGGGTCTCGAAGAACGCTCAGTTGAATGCCAGTGTTGGCACTATTTTGCTCCCGCCCCATGTTGCGACCGGTGTTCGGGACCTGCGCGACTGCCACGACGATATTCGACGTATCCTCGCTGCCCAGGGCCGTTCTATTCTCCAGGTGGACACGTTTACTCGTCCCCCTCGTGGTAGTCGCCGTCAACCCCTCCGGGTTGTGAAGATTACCTTTGATGGTAGGACCCTTCCACCCTCTGTCATTCTTGCTGGTGCCAGGTGCTCTGTCCAGGAGTACATTCCTTCTCCTCGGCTCTGCAACAAGTGCTGGAGGTTTGGGCATGGTGCCCTCCGCTGCTCCGAGACTGTCTCTCTCTGTCCTTTGTGTGGTGGCGAAGGTCACTCTAAGTCGGAGTGCGCTTCTCCCCAGGCTCGTTGCCTCAACTGCGGTGAGGCCCATCCTACCTTCTCCCGTGCGTGTGTCCATTACAAGCTTGAGGCAGCCGTCCTCAACTTGAAGCACCGGGAGCGTTTATCTTTTCCTGAGGCGAGGCGCCAGGTTCGCCGGCTCCCGCCTTATGCTAATATCTCTTATGCTCGCGTGTTGCGCTCTTCCTCTCCTCGTCCTTCCCGCCTTCCTCAGACTCACAACCGTTTCCGGGCCTTGGACCCTGATGCGCCCACTGCCCCCTCCTCTGTCCCTTTGGGTTCTCTCCCGAAGGATCCTCCTCCTGGTCCTCTGTCTGGGGTTCCCCTTCCTTCTACCCGGTCTGTCGTGTCTTCTGTGTCTTCTTCCTCGTCCCCCTCCGATCCTCCTTCCCATCCTCTTCCTCCATCTATCGGCTCTCCCCACCGCCTGTCGGTGCGGGCGGATGTCCATCGCTCTCCTAACGGCCGTCGTGTGTGCTCTCGTTCGGCTTCTCCTGTTGAGACACTGGAATCCGTTGCCCGGTACGTGGTTGCTGGGACACCGGTCTCTTTAAGTCAGAAGCGTAAGCCTGGCTCCTCTCCTTCCTCTTCCCCGGTGGGTAAGAAGGCTTCGCTTTCTTCCTCAGCTCCTCCTTCTGGCTCTGTTGCTCCTTCCCCTCCCGTTTCAGTGCTTGCGCCCCCTGTTCCTGCTATGGAGGTTTCTTTGGCCCCTGCTTCCCTTTCGGTTGCTGCTCTTGCTGGGGTGCGCTCCCCTCTTTCTACTCCCCCTCTTCCTGCTGCTGTCCTTGACTGCTCCTCTCCGTTGTCTCCTCCTCCTCCTCCTCCTCCTCCTCCTCCTCCTCCTCCTCCGGACCCTGCCCGCCCACCTCTGATCTGTTCTCCCGTTTCCTTCCCTCCGTCTTTACTCAGTTTACCCATGCCCCCTAATCCTGACTTTGCTGACCCTGATCCCGACCCTGATATTCTTTAACGTGCTCTGTTGGTCTTTCGCCTTTGTTTCTTCCTTGTTCTCTGTTTTTGTCCTTTCTCTTCTCGTCGTTGTCCATTCTTCAATGGAACGTTCGAGGTTATTACGCCAATTTCCTCGAACTCCAACTTCTGGTTTCGCGGTTTTCGCCCCTTTGTGTCTGTCTCCAGGAGCCAATGCTTGGTGCTCGTCCTGGTCGTTTTCGTGGCTATTCCTTTCTCTCCCCCCCCCCCCCCCAGCCATTGCTGGGGCTTCTAATTATTCTGCTCTCTTGATTCGGGCTGATGTTCCCTTTGTTCCTTTACTTTTTCCTTCGCCTCTCCATTGTTCTGCTGCTCGTATCTTTGTGGGGAAATGGTACACAGTTTGTTCCATTTATCTCCCCCCGAGTGTCCCGCTCTCTCTTCCTGATTTGAAACACCTCCTAGACTCCTTGCCGGAGCCTGTGCTCCTGCTGGGTGACTTCAATTGTCGTCATTCTCTTTGGGGTGACGTTCTGACGAATACCCGGGGTCGCCTCCTTGAGCCGTTTCTCCTCTCTTCTTCCCTGTCTCTTCTGAATTCTGGTGAGCCCACTCATTTGGACTCTCGAACTCGCACCCTTTCTTGTCTTGATCTTTCTCTCTGCTCTTCTTCTCTTTACTTAGATTTCACGTGGCAGGTTCTTGATGACCTCCATGGAAGTGATCATTTCCCTATCCTTGTTTCCTTTTTCTCTTTTCGCCCTTCCCTCTCTTTCCCTAGGTGGCAGTTTGCTAAGGCGGACTGGACCCTATTTTCCCTCAGTGCTACTCTCTCTGACCTCTCCCTTCTGCCCCTCTCTCGCGCTCTCCTCCTTTTTCATGACACTGTCTTCGACGCTGCCCTCCGCTCTATTCCTCGCTCTTCCTCTCGGGGTCCACGGAAGTGCGTTCCCTGGTGGAATGCGGACTGTGCTCGGGCTGTCCGCTGTAAGCGTGCAGCCTGGAAGAAGCACCGCCGTAGGCAGACGACCGATTCTTTTCTTTTCTTTCGGAAAGCGAGTGCGGTGGCCTGTAGGGCCATCCGTACGGCTAAACGTGAATGTTGGGCATCTTATGTCTCAACAATTACGTCCGAAACCCCTCTGGCCCAGATCTGGAAGCGTATCCGCAAGATAGCGGGTAAGTTCGTTCCCGATGTTTCACCGGTCCTTCACCTCCATGATACTCTTGTGGCGGACCCGTTGCAGGTCGCTTCCGAACTGGGTTCCCACTTTTCTTCTGTTAGCTCTGGTCTTCATCTTCCCAATCTTTCCTTCTTCGTAAACCTGTCCTTGAGTCTCGTCCTTTGGATTTCTGCACTCATCTTCAGCTTCCCTATAATGATCCCTTCTCTCTCTCTGAACTTCGGTCTGCCCTGGCCCTCTGCGGTTCTACGGCGGCGGGCTCCGATGGTATTCATTATGAGATGCTTTGCCATCTCCCTCCGAGCACGTCTCAGTATTTACTGAGTCTGTATAATCGGATCTGGGAGTCGTCGTCAGTCCCTGAGGACTGGCTCGATGCCGTTGTCCTCCCTGTTCGCAAACCGGGGTCTCTGGGTACTTCCCCTAAGGACTTTCGCCCTATTGCTCTCACAAGTTGTGTCTGCAAACTCTTTGAACGTATGGTTAACGTTCGTCTGATGTGGTTCCTGGAACACCATCACCTCCTCTCCCCTTCTCAATTTGGTTTCCGCAAGTGCCGCGGCCCGACAGATGTCCTGGTGAACTTGGAGGTCTATATTCGTACTGCTTTTGCTGCGAAGACCTCCGTTGTTGCCGTCCTTTTTGACCTAGAAAAGGCTTACGACACCACTTGGCGTTATCATATCCTATCTCAACTTCATTCTTTTGGCCTTCGTGGTCATCTCCCTCTCTTTCTCGGCAGCTTCCTCTCTCGTCGTTCCTTTCGGGTGCGCCTTGGTACCGCTCTCTCTCCCTCTTTTCAGCAATACGAAGGTGTGCCCCAGGGTAGTGTTCTGAGCACTACTCTTTTTCTGGTTGCCCTCAATGGTCTTCTTTCCTCTCTTCCTTCTGGTGTCTTCTCCGCTCTCTATGTCGATGATCTTACCCTTTGTTGTCAGGGTGATGATTCGCCTCTCCTTCAACGCCGGCTTCAACTTGCAATTGATGCCGTGTCGTCTTGGGCCACAGGTCATGGCTTCAAGTTCTCTACTTCTAAGACTTGTGCCATGACTTTTACGCGGAAACGGGTTGTTCTTCGTCCCTCTTTGTCACTTTATGGTCATCCCCTTGAATACAAAGATTCCGCGAAGCTTTTGGGGTTATTCCTTGACACTCGTTTGTCTTGGTCTCCCCATATCTCTTACCTTCGTGTTGAGTGCTCTAAGGCCCTTACCCTCCTTCGGGGTCTTGTCCCATACTTCTTGGGGGGCAGATAGGCGCACTCTCCTTGCTTTACATTCCTCTCTCGTCCTGTCTAAGCTCGATTATGGTTGCCCTGCTTACTCGTCTGCTTCTCCTTCTACTCTTCGCCGTCTTGATGCTTTGCACCATACTGGGTTGCGCCTCAGTTCTGGTGCCTTTCGTTCGACTCCCGTCCTTAGCTTGTATGTTGACACTGGCTTCCTGTCTCTCCAGGACCGCCGTGATCGCTACTGTCTTCGCTATCTTGCGCGGTCCTTGCAACATCCTTCCTCTCGCCTCTGTCGTGCTTTAACTTTTACCCCTCCTGCGGTTCCTGTTCCTCTTCACCACCTCCCTCTTTCTGTCCGGTTATCTCGCCTACAGGATTCTCTTTCCGTTCGTATTTCTGATGTTTCTCCTCGTGTTGTTCCTTCTTTGCCCCCGTGGAGGGTCCCTCTTCCGCGGTTTTGTACATCCTTGACCCGTATCACTAAAGCTTTTACCCCTCCTACGGTTCTAAAACGCCTTTTCCTCGAGCACTTTTCTTCTCACTCCCGCTCCGTTTCTGTCTTCACCGATGGGTATAAGTCAGCGGACGGTGTTGGCTACTCTGTTGTTTTTCCTGATCGCACTTATATGTGTCGCTTGCCTCCGGAGACTAGCATCTTTACAGCGGAACTTTATGCTATTCTCTATGCTCTTCGTCTCCTGCTTTCTCGTTGTCAGTCTTCCTTTGTGGTTGTTGTTGACTCTCGTAGTGCCCTCATGGCTCTCGGGTCCTTTAATCCGGTTCATCCAGTAGTTGTCGAGATCCAGCATTGGCTGTTTCTCGTTCACGGTAAATTTAAGTCGGTTGAGTTTTGTTGGGTTCCCAGCCATATTGGTGTGTCTTTAAATGAGCGTGCGGATGCTGCTGCCAAGGACGCTGTCCGCTCTTGTCCCATCTCTCGCAAAGGCATTCCGTATTCCGACTTTTACCCGGTTATCCATTCCTCAGTCCTTACCCGTTGGCAGGCTTCTTGGTTGTCTGTTACTGGTAACAAGCTACGTACTCTTAAATGTTGTGTTTCCTCGTGGCCGTCCTCCTTCCACCGTAACCGGCGGTGGGAAACAGCTCTGGCGAGGTTGCGTATTGGCCATACTCGCTTAACCCATGGTCACTTGATGGAGCGCCGCCCTGCTCCTTATTGTCCTAGTTGCATTGTCCCTCTTACGGTCGTGCATGTCCTTCTAGAATGTCCTGACTTCCAGGACGAGCGTGTGTCTTGCTTTCCGACCGCCCCTCGCGGTCACCTAACCCTCGATAGAATTCTTGGTGACTCGGATACTTTTGATATCGTTCGCCTTATGCGTTTTTGTTCTCGTATTGGCATCCTTGGTGATATTTAGCGCCCTCTGATTATTTTGCGTATTTGATGGTGCTACATAGCCTTCCCGGTTTGGTGCCTTCTTTTGATAATTACTTACTTACTTGGTTGTTAGAGGTACTGGTTGTTGGTGGTACTGGTTGTTGGTGGTACTGTTTGTTGGTGGTACTGGTTGTTGGTGGTACTTGTTGTTAGTGGTACTAGTTGTTGATGGTACTGGCTGTTGGTATTACTGGTTGTTAGTGGTACTGGTTGTTGGTGGTACTGGTTGTTAGTGGTACTGGTTGTTGGTGGTACCGGTTGTCGGTGGTACTTGTTGTTAGTGGTACTGGTTGTTGGTGGTACTGGTTCTTGGTGGTACTGGTTGTTAGTGGTTCTGGCTATTGGAGGTACTGGTTGTTAGTGGTACTGGGTGTTGGTGGTACTGGTTGTTGGTGGTGTTGGTTGTTGGTGGTACTTGTTGTTTGTGGAACTGGTTGTTGGTTGTACTTGTTGTTGGTGGTGTGGTGGTACTGGTTGTTGGTGAGACAGGTAGTTGGTTGTACTTGTTGTTGTGGGTACTGGTTGTTGGAGGTACTGGGTGTTGGTGGTACTGGCTGTTGGTGGTATTGAGTGTTGGTGGTACTGGTTGTTTGTGGTACTGGTTGTTGCAGGTACTGGTTGTTGGTGGTACTGGTTGTTGGTGGTACTGGTTGTTGCTGGTACTGGTGATTGGGGGTACTGGTTGTTTTTGGTACTTGTTGTTAGTGGTACTGGTTGTTGGTGGAACAGGGTGTTAGAGGTACTAATTGTTGGTTGTATTGGTTGTTGGTGGTACTGGTTGTTGGTGGTACTTGTTGTTAGTGGTACAGGTTGTTAGTGGTACTGGATGTTGATGGTACTGGATGTTGATGGTACTGGCTGTTAGTGTTATGAGATGTTAGTGGTACTGGTTGTTAGTGGTACAGGATGTTTGTGGTACTAGTTGTTGCAAGTACTGGTAGTTGGTGGTACTGGGTGTTGGTGGAACTGGGTGTTGGTGGTACTATTTGTTCCTGGTACTGGTTGTTAGTGTTACTTGCTGTTAGTGGTACTGGTAGTTGGTGGTACTGGCTGTTGGTATTACTGGTTATTAGTGGTATTGGTTGTTGGTTGAAATGGTTTTTGGTGGAATTGTTTGTTAGTGGTACTGTTTGTGGGTGGTACTGGTTGTTGGTGGTACTGGTTGTTGGAGGTACTGGTTACTAGTGGTACTGGTTATTGGTGGTACTGCCTGTTGGTGGTACTGGTTATTGGTGGTACTGTTTGTTAGTGGTACTGGATGTTGGTGTCACTGGCTGTTGGTGGTATTGAGTATTGGTGGTACTGGTTGTTTGTGGTACTGGTTGGAGGTACTGGTTGTTGGTGGTACTGGTTGTTGGTGGTACTGGTTGTTGCTGGTACAGGTTGTTGGTGGTACTGGTTGTTGGTGGTACTGGTTGTTGGTGGTACTGTTTGTTAGTGGTACTGGTTGTATGTGGTACTGGTTGTTGGTGGTACAGGGTGTTAGAGGTACTAATTGTTAGTGGTACTGGTTGTTGGTGGTATTGGGTGTCGTGGTACTGTTTGTTTTACTTGTTGTTCGAGGTACTGGTTGCTGGTGGTACTGGTTGTTTGTGGTACACGTTGTTGGCGGTACTGGTTGTTGTTATTACTGTTTCTTGGTGGTACTGGTGGTTGGTGGTACTGGTTGTTGGTGGTACTGTTTGATGGTGGTACTGGATGTTGGTGGTACTGGTTGTTGGTGGTACTGTTTACCGGTGGTACTGGTTGTTGGTGGTACTGGATGTTAGTGGTACTGTTTGTTGGTGGTACTGGTTGTTGGTGGTACTAGTTGTTGGTGTTACTGGAGGTTGGTGGTATTGTTTGTTGGTGATACTGGTTGTTGGTGGTATTGGGTGTTAGTGGTACTGGTTGTTGATAGTACTGGTTGTTACGGGTACTGGTTGTTGGTGGTACTGGTTGTTGGTGGTACTGGTTGTTAGTGATAATTGTTGTTGGTGGTACTGGTCGTAGGTGGTACTGGTTGTTTGTGGTACTGGTCGTTGGTGGTACTTGTTGTTAGTGGTACTGGATGTTGGTGGTACTGGTTGTTGGTGGTACTGGTTGTTAGTGGTTTTGGTTATTGGAGGTACTGGTTGTTAGTGGTATTGGGTGTTGGTGGTACTGGTTGTTGGTGGTGTTAGTTGTTGGTGGTACTTGTTGTTTGTGGAACTGGTTGTTGGTTGTACTTGTTGTTGGTGGTGGTGTTGGTTGTTGGTGGTACTGGTAATTGGTGGGACAGGTAGTTGGTTGTACTTGTTGTTGGTGGTACTGGGTGTTGGTGGTACTGGGTGTTGGTGGTACTGGCTGTTGGTGGTATTGAGTGTTGGTGGTACTGGTTGTTTTGGTACTGGCTGTTGGAGGTACTGGTTGTTGGTGGTACTGGTTGTTGCTGGTACTGGTTGTTGGTGGTACTGGTTGCTGGTGGTACTGGTTGTTAGTGGTACTGGTTGTTGGTGGTACTGGTTGCTGGTGGTACTGGTTGTTGCTGGTACTGGTTGTTGCTGGTACTGGCTGTTGGAGGTACTAATTGTTGGTTGTACTGGTTGTTGGTGGTACTGGTTGTTGGTGGTACTTGTTGTTAGTGGTACAGGTTGTTGGTGGTACTGGATGTTGGCGGTACTGGTTGTTAGTGTTATCGGATGTTAGTGGTACTGGTTGCTAGTGGTACTGGACGTTTGTGGTACTGGTTGTTGCAGGTACTGGTTGTTGGTGGTACTGGGTGTTGGTGGTATTGGGTGTTGGTGGTGCTGGTTGTTTGTGGTACTGGTTGTTAGTGGTACTGGTTGTTGGTGGTATTGGGTGTTGGTGGTACTCTTTGTTCCTGGTACTGGTTGTTTGTGTTACTTGCTGTTAGTGGTACTGGTTGTTGGTGGTACTGGATGTTGGTATTACTGGTTATAAGTGGTACTGGTTTTTGGTTGAACTGGTTTTTGGTGGTATTGTTTGTTAGTGGTACTGTTTGTTGGTGGTACTGGTTGTTGGTGGTACTGGTTGTTGGAGGATACTAAAGGTACTGGTTATTGGTGGTACTGGCTGTTGGTGGTACTGGTTGTTGGTGGTACTGGTTGTTGGTGGTACTGGTTGTTGGTGGTACTGGCTGTTGGTGGTACTGGTTGTTGGAGGTACTGGATGTTGGAGGTACTGGTTGTTGGTGGTACTGGTTGTTGCTGGTACAGGTTGTTGGTGGTACTGGTTGTTGGTGGTACTGGTTGTTGGTGGTACTGGTTGTTAGTGGTACTTGTTGTTAGTGGTACTGGATGTTGGTGGTACTGGCTGTTGGTGGCACTGGTTGTTGGTGGTACTGTTTGCCGGTGGTACTGGTTGTTGGTGGTACTGGATGTTAGTGGTACTGTTTGTTGGTGGTACTGGTTGTTGGTGGTACTCGTTGTTGGTGTTACTGGAGGTTGGTGGTACTGTTTGTTGGTGATACTGGTTGTTAGGGGTACTGGTTGTTGATGGTAATGGTTGTTACGGGTACCGGTTGCTGGTGGTACTGGTTGTTAGTGATAATTGTTGTTGGTGGTACTGGTCGTTGGTGGTACTGGTTGTTTGTGTTACTGGTTGTTGGTGGTACTGGTTGTTGGTGGTACTGGTCGTTGGTGGTACTTGTTGTTAGTGGTACTGGATGTTGGTGGTACTGGCAGTTGGTGGCACTGGTTGTTGGTGGTACTGGTTGTTAGTGGTACTGGTTGTTGGTGGTACTGGTTGTTGGTGGTACTGGTTGTTAGAGGTTCTGGTTATTGGAGGTACTGGTTGTTAGTGGTACTGGGTGTTGGTGGTACTGGTTGTTGATGGTGTTGGTTGTTGGTGGTACTGGTTGTTGGTGGAACAGATTGTTGGTTGTACTTGTTGTTGGTGGTACTGGTTGTTGGTGGTACTGGGTGTTAGTGGTACTGGCTGTTAGTGGTACTCGTTGTTGGTGGTAGTTAGTGTTGGTGGTACTGGGAGTTAGTGCTACTGGCTGTTAATGGTACTGGATTTTGGTGGTACTCAGTGTTAGTGGTACTGGTTGTTGGTGGTATAGGTTGTTGGTGGTACTGGTTGTTGGTGGTACTAGTTGTTGGTGGTACTGGTTGTCGGTGGAAATGTTTGTTGGTTGTACGGGTTGTTGGTGGTACTAAGTGTTAGTGATACTGTTTGTTGGTGGTACTGGCTGTTGGTGGTGCTGGGTGTTAGTGGTACTGTTTGTTGGTGGTACAGGTTGTTGGTGGTACTGGTTATTGGTGGTACTGGTTGTTTGTTTTACAGGTAGTTGGTGGTACTGGTTGTTGGCGGTACTGTTTGTTGGTGTTATTGGGTGTTAATTGTATTATTTGTTGGTGGTATTGGGTGTTCTTAGTACCGGGAGTTAGTGGTACTGGTTGTTGATGGATCTGGTTGTTGATGGTACTGTTTGTTGGTGGTACTGGTTGTTGGTGGCACAGGCTGTTGGTATTACTGGTTGTTAGTGTTACTGGTTGTTGGTGGTACTGGTTGTTGGTGGACTGGTTGTTGGTGGTACCGGTTGTCGGCGGTACTTGTTGTTAGTGGTATTGGTTACTGGTGGTACTGGCTATTGGTGGTACTGGTTGTTGGTGATATTGGTTGTTAGTGGTACTGGATATTAGTGGTACTGGATGTTGGTGGTACTGAGTGTTGTTGGTACTGGTTGTTGGTGGTACTGGTTGTTGGTGGTACTTGTTGTTAGTGGTACAGGTTGTTGGTGGTACTGGATGTTGGTGGTACTGCTTGTTAGTGTTAATGGTTGTTAGTGGTACTGGTTATTAGTGGTACTGTTTGTTGGTTGAACTGGTTTTTGGTAGTACTGTTTGTTAGTGGTACTGTTTGTTGGTGGTACTGGTTGTTGATGGTACTGGTTGTTGGTGGTACTGGTTACTAGTGGTACTGGTTATTGGTGGTACTGGCTGTTAGTGGTACTGGATATTAGTGGTATTGGTTGTTAGTGGTACTAGATGTTGGTGCTACTGGCTGTTGGTATTACTGGTTATTAGTGGTACTGGTTGTTAGTGGTACTGGTTACTAGTAGTACTGGTTATTGGTGGTACTGGCTGTTGCTGGTACTGGATATTGGTGGTATTGGTTGTTAGTGGTACCGGATGTTGGTAGTACTGGTTGTTAGTGGTACTGGTTGTTGGTGGTACTGGCTGTTGGTGGTATTGATTGTTGGTGGTACTGGTTGTTTGTGGCACTGGTTGTTGGAGGTAATGGTTGTTGGTGGTACCGGTTGTTGGTGGAACTGGGTGTTATTGGTACTGGTTGTTGATGGTACTGGTTGTTGGTGGTTCTGGTTGTTGGTGGTATTGGGTGTTAGTGGTACTGTTTGTTTGTGTTACTGGTTGTTGGTGGTACTGGTTGTTGGTGGTACTTGTTGTTTGTGGTACACGTTGTTGGTGGTACTGGTTGTTGTTAGTTCTGTTTGTTGGTGGTACTAGTTGTTGGTTGAACTGGTTGTTGGTGGTACTAGTTGATGGTGGTACTGGTTGTTGGTGGTACTGGTTGTTGGTGTTACTGTTTGCCGGTGGTACTGGTTGTTGGTCGTACTGGATGTTAGTGGTACTGTTTTTGTTTGTTGGTACTGATGTTTTTGGTGGTACTCGATTTCGCTGGTAATGTTTGTTGGTGGTACGGGTTGTTGGTGGTACTGAGTGTTAGTGGTACTAATTGTTGGTGGTACTGGTTGTTAGTGGTAATGGTTGTTGGTAGTACCGGTTGTTGGTGGAACTGGGTGTTATATGTACTGGTTGTTGATGGTACTGGTTGTTGGTGGTACTGGTTGTTGGTGGTACTGGGTGTTGGTGGTACTGGATGTTTGTGGTACTGTTTGTTGGTGGTACTGGTTGTTAGTGGTAATGGTTGTTGGTGGTACTGGTTGCTAGTGGTTCTGGTTGTGGGTGGTAATGGTTGTTGGTGGTACTGGTTGTTAGTGGTTCTGGTTATTGGAGGTACTGGTTGTTAGTGGTGGTGGGTGTTGGTGGTACTGGTTGCTGGTGGTGTTGGTTGTTGGTGGTACTGGTTGTTGGTGGAAATGGTTGTTGGTTGTGCTTGTTGTTGGTGGTGTTGATTGTTGGTGGTACTGATTGTTGGTGGAACAGGTTGTTGATTGTACTTGTTGTTGGTGGGTCTGGTTGTTGGTGGTGCTGGGTGTTAGTGGTACTGTTTGTTGGTGGTACTGGTTGTTGGTGGAACTGATTGTTGGTGGTACTGGTTTTTTAGGGTACTGGTTGTTTGTTGTACAGATTGTTGGGGGTACTGGTTGTTGGTGGTACTGTTTGTTGGTGGTACTGGTTGTTGGTGGTAATGGTTGTTAGTGGTAATGATTGTTGGTAGTATTGGATGTTGGTGGTACTTGTTGTTAGTGGTACTGGTTGTTGGTAGTACTGTTTGTTGGTGGTAATAATTGTTGGTGGTACTGGCTGTTGGTGGCACTGGTTGTTGGTGGTACTGGTTGTTAGTGGTACTGGTTGTTGGTGGAACTAGTTGTTCGTGGTACTGGTTGTTGGTGGTACTAGTTGTTGGTGGGAAAGAGTGTTGGTGGTACTGTTTGTTTGTGTTACTGGTTGTTGGTGGTACTGGTTATTGGTGTTACTGGGTGTTAGTGGTACTGGTTGTTGGTGGTACTGGTTGTTGGTGGTTCTGGTTGTTTGTGGTACTGGTTTATGGTGGTACAGGTTGTTGGTGGTACTGGGTGTTAGTGGTACTGGTTGTTGGTGGTACTTAGTGTTGGTGGTACTGGGAGTTAGTGGTACTGGCTGTTGCTGGTAATGGTTTTTGGTGGAACTGAGTGTTAGTGTTACTGGTTGTTGGTGGTACAGGTTGTTGGTGGTACAGGTTGTTGGTGGTACTGGCTGTTAGTGGTACTGGTTGGTGGTGGTACTAGTTGTTGGTGGTACTGGTTGTCGGTGGTAATGTTTGTTGGTGGTACGGGTTGTTGGTGGTACTGGTTTTTGGTGGCATTGGTTGTTAGTGGTATTGGTTGTTGGTGGTACTGGTTGTTGGTGGTACTGGTTGGTGATAGTACTGGGTGTTAGTTGTACTCTTTGTTGGTAGTACTGGTTGTTGGTGGTAAAGGGTGTTAGTGGTACTGTTTGTTTGTGTTACTGGTTGTTGGTGGTACTGGTTGTTGGTGGTACTGGTTGTTTGTTGTACACGTTGTTGGTGGTACTGGTTGTTGTTAGTTCTGTTTGTTGGTGGTACTAGTTGTTGGTTGAACTGGTTGTTGGTGGTACTAGTTGATGGTGGTACTGGTTGTTGGTGGTACTGGTTGTTGGTGTTACTGTTTGCCGGTGGTACTGGTTGTTGGTCGTACTGGATGTTAGTGGTACTGTTTGTTGGCGGCACTGGTTGTTGGGGGGGCTAGTTTTTGGTGGTACTCGATTTCGGTGGTAATGTTTGTTGGTGGTACGGGTTGTTGGTGGTACTGAGTGTTAGTGGTACTAATTGTTGGTGGTACTGGTTGTTAGTGGTAATGGTTGTTGGTGGTGCCGGTTGTTGGTGGAACTGGGTGTTAGTGGTACTGGTTGTTGATGGTACTGGTTGTTGGTGGTACTGGTTGTTGGTGGTACTGGGTGTTGGTGGTACTGGATGTTTGTGGTACTGTTTGTTGGTGGTACTGGTTGTTAGTGGTAATGGTTGTTGGTGGTACTGGTTGCTAGTGGTTCTGGTTGTGGGTGGTACTGGGTGTTGGTGGTACTGGTTGTTAGTGGTTCTGGTTATTGGAGGTACTGGTTGTTAGTGGTGCTGGGTGTTGGTGGTACTGGTTGTTGGTGGTGTTGGTTGTTGGTGGTACTGGTTGTTGGAGGAAATGGTTGTTGGTTGTGCTTGTTGTTGGTGGTGTTGATTGTTGGTGGTACTGATTGTTGGTGGAACAGGTTGTTGATTGTACTTGTTGTTGGTGGTACTGGTTGTTGGTGGTGCTGGGTGTTAGTGGTACTGTTTGTTGGTGGTACTGGTTGTTGATGGGACTGTTTGTTGGTGGTATTGGTTTTTGGTGGTACTGGTTGTTGTACAGATTGTTGGTGGTACTGGATGTTGGTGGTACTTGTTGTTAGTGGTACTAGTTGTTGGTAGTACTGTTTGTTGGTGGTAATAATTGTTGGTGGTACTGGCTGTTGGTGGCACTGGATGTTGGTGGTACTGGTTGTTAGTGGTACTGGTTGTTGGTGGAACTAGTTGTTCGTGGTACTAGTTGTTGGTGGTACTAGTTGTTGGTGGTAAAGAGTGTTGGTGGTACTGGTTGTTGGTGGTACTGGTTATTGGTGGTACTGGGTGTTAGTGGTACTGGTTGTTGGTGGTACTGGTTGTTGGTGGTTCTGGTTGCTTGTGGTACTGGTTTATGGTGGTACAGGTTGTTGGTGGTACTGGGTGTTAGTGGTACTGGTTGTTGGTGGTACTTAGTGTTGGTGGTACTTGGAGTTAGGTGTACTGGCTGTTGCTGGTAGTGGTTTTTGGTGGAACTGAGTGTTAGTGTTATTGGTTGTTGGTGGTACAGGTTGTTGGTGGTACAGGTTGTTGGTGGTAATGGTTATTGGTGGTACTGGCTGTTGGTATTACTGGTTGTTAGTGGAACTGGTGATTGGTGGTACTGGTTGTTGGTAGTACTGGTTTTTGGTGGTTCTGATTGTTGGTGGTACTGGTTGTTGGTGGTACTGGTTGTCGGTGGAACTTATGTTAAGTGGTACTGTTTGTTGGTGGTACTGGCTTTTGGTGGTATTGGTTGTTGGTGCTACTGGTTGTTAGTGGTGCTGGTTTTTGGTGGTACTGGTTGTTAGTAGTACTGGTTGTTTATGGTACTGGTGTTTGCAGGTACTGGTTGTTGGTGGTACTGGGTGTTCTTAGTACTGGTTGTTGGTGGTACTGGTTGTGGGTGGTATTGGGTGTTAATTGTATTATTTGTTGGTGGTATTGGATGTTCTTAGTACTGGGAGTTAGTGGTACTGGTTGTTGGTGGTTCTGGTTGTTGATAGTACTGTTTTTGGTGGTACTGGTTGTTCGTTGTATTTGTTGTTAGTGGTACTGGTTGTTGGTGGTACAGGCTGTTGGTATTACTGGTTGTTGGTGGTACTGGTTGTTGGTGGACTGGTTGTTGATGGTACCTGTGGTCGGCGGTACTTGTTGTTAGTGGTATTGGTTGTTGGTGGTACTGGCTGTTGGTGGTACTGGTTGTTGGTGGTATTGGTCTTTAGTGGTACTGGAAATTAGTGGTACTGGTTGTTAGTGGTATTGGATGTTGGTGGTACTGAGTGTTGTTGGTACTGGTTGTTGGTGGTACTGGTTGTTGGTGGTACTTGTTGTTATGGGTACAGGTTGTTGGTGGTACTGGATGTTGGTGGTACTGCTTGTTAGTGGTACTGGTTGTTTGTGGTACTGGTTGTTGCAGGTACTGGTTGTTGGTGGTACTGGGTGTTGGTGGTACTGGGTGTTGGTGGTACTGGGTGTTGGTGGTACTTGTTGTTATGGGTACAGGTTGTTGGTGGTACTGGATGTTGGTGGTACTGCTTGTTAGTGGTACTGGTTGTTTGTGGTACTGGTTGTTGCAGGTACTGGTTGTTGGTGGTACTGGGTGTTGGTGGTACTGGGTGTTGGTGGTACTGGGTGTTGGTGGTGCTGGTTGTTTGTGGTACTGTTTGTTAGTGGTACTGGTTGTTGGTGGTATTGGGTGTAGGTGGTACACTTTGTTCGTGGTACTGGTTGTTGGTGGTACTTGATGTTAGTGGTACTGGTTGTTGGTGCTACTGGCTGTTGGTATTACTGGTTATTAGTGGTACTGTTTGCAGGTTAAACTAGTTTTTGGTGGTACTGTTTGTTAGTGGTACTGTTTGTTGGTGGAACTGTTTGTTGGTGGTACTGGTTGTTGGTGGTCCTGGTTGTTGGTGGTAGTGGTTACTAGTGGTACTGGTTATTGGTGGTACTGGCTGTTGGTGGTACTGGTTGTTGCAGGTACTGGTAGTTGGTGGTACTGGGTGTTGGTATTACTGGTTATTAGTGGTACTGGTTGTTGGTGGTACTGGTTGTTGGTGGTACTGGTTACTAGTGGTACTGGTTATTGGTGGTACTGGCTGTTGGTGGTACTGGATATTGGTGGTATTGGTTGTTAGTGGTACTGGATGTTGGTGGTACTGGTTGTTACGGGTACTGGTTGTTGGTGGTACTGGTTGTTGGTGGTACTGGTTGTTAGTGATAATGGTTGTTGGTCGTACTGGTCGTTGGTGGTACTGGTTGTTTGTGGTGCTGGTCGTTGGTGGTACTGGTTGTTTGTGTTACTGGTTGTTGGTGGTACTGGTTGTTGGTGGTACTGGTCGTTGGTGGTACTTGTTGTTAGTGGTACTGGATGTTGGTGGTACTGGCAGTTGGTGGCACTGGTTGTTGGTGGTACTGGTTGTTAGTGGTACTGGTTGTTGGTGTTACAGGTTGTTGGTGGTACTGGTTGTTAGTGGTTCTGGCTATTGGAGGTACTGGTTGTTAGTGGTACTGGGTGTTGGTGGTACTGGTTGTTGGTGGTGTTGGTTGTTGGTGGTACTTGTTGTTTGTGGAACTGGTTGTTGGTTGTACTTGTTGTTGGTGGTGTGGTGGTACTGGTTGTTGGTGAGACAGGTAGATGGTTGTACTTGTTGTTTTGGGTACTGGTTGTTGGAGGTACTGGGTGTTGGTGGTACTGGATGTTGATGGTACTGGATGTTGATGGTACTGGCTGTTAGTGTTACGGGATGTTAGTGGTACTGGTTGTTAGTGGTACTGGATGTTTGTGGTACTGGTTGTTGCAGGTACTGGTAGTTGGTGGTACTGGGTGTTGGTGGAACTGGGTGTTGGTGGTATTGGTTGTTGGTGGTACTATTTGTTCCTGGTACTGGTTGTTAGTGTTACTTGCTGTTAGTGGTACTGGTAGTTGGTGGTACTGGTTGTTGGTGGTACTGGTGGTTGGAGGTACTGGTTACTAGTGGTACTGGTTATTGGTGGTACTGCCTGTTGGTGGTACTGGTTATTGGTGGTACTGGTTGTTAGTGGTACTGGATGTTGGTGTCACTGGCTGTTGGTGGTATTGAGTATTGGTGGTACTGGTTGTTTGTGGTACTGGTTGTTGGAGGTACTGGTTGTTGGAGGTACTGGTTGTTGGTGGTACTGGTTGTTGGTGGTACTGGTTGTTGCTGGTACAGGTTGTTGGTGGTACTGGTTGTTGGTGGTACTGGTTGTTGGTGGTACTGTTTGTTAGTGGTACTGGTTGTATGTGGTACTGGTTGTTGGTGGTACAGGGTGTTAGAGGTACTAATTGTTAGTGGTACTGGTTGTTGGTGGTATTGGGTGTAGTGGTACTGTTTGTTTGTTATACTGGTTGTTCGAGGTACTGGTTGCTGGTGGTACTGGTTGTTTGTGGTACACGTTGTTGGCGGTACTGGTTGTTGTTAGTACTGTTTCTTGGTGGTACTGGTGGTTGGTGGTACTGGTTGTTGGTGGTACTGTTTGATGGTGGTACTGGATGTTGGTGGTACTGGTTGTTGGTGGTACTGTTTGCCGGTGGTACTGGTTGTTGGTGGTACTGGATGTTAGTGGTACTGTTTGTTGGTGGTACTGGTTGTTGGTGGTACTAGTTGTTGGTGTTACTGGAGGTTGGTGGTATTGTTTGTTGGTGATACTGGTTGTTGGTGGTATTGGGTGTTAGTGGTACTGGTGTTGATAGTACTGGTTGTTACGGGTACTGGTTGTTGGTGGTACTGGTTGTTAGTGATAATTGTTGTTGGTGGTACTGGTCGTAGGTGGTACTGGTTGTTTGTGGTACTGGTCGTTGGTGGTACTTGTTGTTAGTGGTACTGGATGTTGGTGGTACTGGTTGTTGGTGGTACTGGTTGTTAGTGGTTTTGGTTATTGGAGGTACTGGTTGTTAGTGGTATTGGGTGTTGGTGGTACTGGTTGTTGGTGGTGTTAGTTGTTGGTGGTACTTGTTGTTTGTGGAACTGGTTGTTGGTTGTACTTGTTGTTGGTGGTGGTGTTGGTTGTTGGTGGTACTGGTAATTGGTGGGACAGGTAGTTGGTTGTACTTGTTGTTGGTGGTACTGGTTGTTGGTGGTACTGGGTGTTGGTGGCATTGGCTGTTGGTGGTATTGAGTGTTGGTGGTACTGGTTGTTTGTGGTACTGGCTGTTGGAGGTACTGGTTGTTGGTGGTACTGGTTGTTGGTGGTACTGGTTGCTGGTGGTACTGGTTGTTAGTGGTAATGGTTGTTGGTGGTACAGGGTGTTGGTGGTACTTGTTGTTAGTGGTACAGGTTGTTGGTGGTACTGGATGTTGGTGGTACTGGTTGTTAGTTTTATCGGATGTTAGTGGTACTGGTTGCTAGTGGTACTGGACGTTTGTGGTACTGGTTGTTGCAGGTACTGGTTGTTGGTGGTACTGGGTGTTGGTGGTATTGGGTGTTGGTGGTGCTGGTTGTTTGTGGTACTGGTTGTTAGTGGTACTGGTTGTTGGTGGTATTGGGTGTTGGTGGTACTCTTTGTTCCTGGTACTGGTTGTTTGTGTTACTTGCTGTTAGTGGTACTGGTTGTTGGTGGTACTGGATGTTGGTATTACTGGTTATAAGTGGCACTGGTTGTTGGTTGAACTGGTTTTCGGTGGTATTGTTTGTTAGTGGTACTGTTTGTTGGTGGTACTGGTTGTTGGTGGTACTGGTTGTTGGAGGTACTGGTTACTAAAGGTACTGGTTATTGGTGGTACTGGCTGTTGGTGGTACTGGTTGTTGGTGGTACTGGTTGTTGGTGGTACTGGCTGTTGGTGGTACTGGTTGTTGGAGGTACTGGATGTTGGAGGTACTGGTTGTTGGTGGTACTGGTTGTTGCTGGTACAGGTTGTTGGTGGTACTGGTTGTTGGTGGTACTGGTTGTTGGTGGTACTGGTTGTTAGTGGTACTTGTTGTTAGTGGTACTGGATGTTGGTGGTACTGGCTGTTGGTGGCACTGGTTGTTGGTGGTACTGTTTGCCGGTGGTACTGGTTGTTGGTGGTACTGGATGTTAGTGGTACTGTTTGTTGGTGGTACTGGTTGTTGGTGGTACTCGTTGTTGGTGTTACTGGAGGTTGGTGGTACTGTTTGTTGGTGATACTGGTTGTTGGGGGTACTGGTTGTTGATGGTACTGGTTGTTACGGGTACTGGTTGCTGGTGGTACTGGTTGTTAGTGACAATGGTTGTTGGTGGTACTGGTCGTTGGTGGTACTGGTTGTTTGTGTTACTGGTTGTTGGTGGTACTGGTCGTTGGTGGTACTGGTTGTTGGTGGTACTGGTCGTTGGTGGTACTTGTTGTTAGTGGTACTGGATGTTGGTGGTACTGGCAGTTGGTGGCACTGGTTGATGGTGGTACTGGTTGTTAGTGGTACTGGTTGTTGGTGGTACTGGTTGTTGGTGGTACTGGTTGTTAGTGGTTCTGGTTATTGGAGGTACTGGTTGTTAGTGGTACTGGGTGTTGGTGGTACTGGTTGTTGATGGTGTTGGTTGTTGGTGGTACTGGTTGTTGGTGGAACAGATTGTTGGTTGTACTTGTTGTTGGTGGTACTGGTTGTTGGTGGTACTGGGTGTTAGTGGTACTGGCTGTTAGTGGTACTCGTTGTTGGTGGTAGTTAGTGTTGGTGGTACTGGGAGTTAGTGCTACTGGCTGTTAATGGTACTGGATTTTGGTGGTACTCAGTGTTAGTGGTACTGGTTGTTGGTGGTATTGGTTGTTGGTGGTACTGGTTGTTGGTGGTACTAGTTGTTGGTGGTACTGGTTGTCGGAGGAAATGTTTGTTGGTTGTACGGGTTGTTGGTGGTACTAAGTGTTAGTGGTACTGTTTGTTGGTGGTACTGGCTGTTGGTGGTGCTGGGTGTTAGTGGTACTGTTTGTTGGTGGTACAGGTTGTTGGTGGTACAGGTTATTGGTGGTACTGGTTGTTTGTTTTACAGGTAGTTGGTGGTACTGGTTGTTGGCGGTACTGTTTGTTGGTGTTATTGGGTGTTAGTTGTATTATTTGTTGGTGGTATTGGGTGTTCTTAGTACCGGGAGTTAGTGGTACTGGTTGTTGGTGGTTCTGGTTGTTGATGGTACTGTTTGTTGGTGGTACTGGTTGTTGGTGGTACAGGCTGTTGGTATTACTGGTTGTTAGTGTTACTGGTTGTTGGTGGTACTGGTTGTTGGTGGACTGGTTGTTGGTGGTACCGGTTGTCGGCGGTACTTGTTGTTAGTGGTACTGGATATTAGTGGTACTGGATGTTGGTGGTACTGAGTGTTGTTGGTACTGGTTGTTGGTGGTACTGGTTGTTGGTGGTACTTGTTGTTAGTGGTACAGGTTGTTGGTGGTACTGGATGTTGGTGGTACTGCTTGTTAGTGTTACTGGTTGTTAGTGGTACTGGTTATTAGTGGTACTGTTTGTTGGTTGAACTGGTTTTTGGTGGTACTGTTTGTTAGTGGTACTGTTTGTTGGTGGTACTGGTTGTTGATGGTACTGTTTGTTGGTGGTACTGGTTGTTGGTGGTACAGGCTGTTGGTATTACTGGTTGTTAGTGTTACTGGTTGTTGGTGGTACTGGTTGTTGGTGGACTGGTTGTTGGTGGTACCACTTGTCGGCGGTACTTGTTGTTAGTGGTACTGGATATTAGTGGTACTGGATGTTGGTGGTACTGAGTGTTGTTGGTACTGGTTGTTGGTGGTACTGGTTGTTGGTGGTACTTGTTGTTAGTGGTACAGGTTGTTGGTGGTACTGGATGTTGGTGGTACTGCTTGTTAGTGTTACTGGTTGTTAGTGGTACTGGTTATTAGTGGTACTGTTTGTTGGTTGAACTGGTTTTTGGTGGTACTGTTTGTTAGTGGTACTGTTTGTTGGTGGTACTGGTTGTTGGTGGTACTGGTTGTTGGTGGTACTGGTTACTAGTGGTACTGGTTATTGGTTGTACTGGCTGTTAGTGGTACTGGATATTGGTGGTATTGGTTGTTAGTGGTACTAGATGTTGGTGCTACTGGCTGTTGGTATTACTGGTTATTAGTGGTACTGGTTGTTGGTGGTACTGGTTAGTGGTGGTACTGGTTACAAGTAGTACTGGTTATTGGTGGTACTGGCTGTTGGTGGTACTGGATATTGGTGGTATTGGTTGTTAGTGGTACTGGATGTTGGTAGTACTGGTTGTTAGTGGTACTGGTTGTTGGTGGTACTGGCTGTTGGTGGTATTGATTGTTGGTGGTACTGGTTGTTTGTGGCACTGGTTGTTGGAGGTACTGGTTGTTGGTGGTACAGGGTGTTAGAGGTACTAATTGTTGGTGGTACTGGTTGTTGGTGGTATTGGGTGTTAGTGGTACTGTTTGTTTGTTTTACTGGTTGTTCGAGGTACTGGTTGCTGGTGGTTCTGGTTGTTTGTGGTACATGTTGTTGGCGGTACTGGTTGTTGTTAGTACTGTTTGTTGGTGGTACTGGATGTTGGTGGTACTGGTTGTTGGAGGTACTGTTTGCCGGTGGTACTGGTTGTTGGTGGTACTGGATGTTGGTGGTACTGGTTGTTGGAGGTACTGTTTGCCGGTGGTACTGGTTGTTGGTGGTACTGGATGTTAGTGGTACTATTTGTTGGTGGTACTGGTTGTTGGTGGTACTGATTGTTGGTGGTACTGGTTGTTGGTGTTACTGGAGGTTGGTGGTACTGTTTGTTGGTGAAACTGGTTGTTGGTGGTACTGGGTGTTAGTGGTACTGGTCGTTGGTGGTACTTGTTGTTAGTGGTACTGGATGTTGGTGGTACTGGCAGTTGGTGGCACTGGTTGTTGGTGGTACTGGTTGTTAGTGGTACTGGTTGTTGGTGGTACTGGTTGTTGGTGGTACTAGTTGTTACTGGTATTGGTTGTTAGTGGTACTGGTTGTTGGTTGTACTGGTTGTTAGTGGTACTGGTTGCTGGTATTACTGGTTGTTGGGGGTACTGAATGTTGGCGGTACTGGTTGTTGGTGGTACTAGTTGGTAGTGGTACTGGTTGTTGGTGGTACTGGTTGTTGGTGGTACTGAGTGTTGGTGGTGCTGGTTGATGGTGGTAATGGTTGTTAGTGGTACTGGTTGTTGGTGGTACAGGTTGTTAGTGGTACCGGTTGTTATTGTACTGGTTGTTGCTGGTACTGGTTGTTAGTGGTACTGGTTGTTGGTGGTACTGGTTGATGGTGGTACTAGTTGCTAGTGGTAATGGTGGTTGGTGATTCTGGTTGTTACTGATACTGGTTGTTGGTGGTACTGCTTGTTGGTGATACTGGTTTTTGGTGGTAATGGATGTTAGTGGTACTGGTTGTTGGTGGTACTGGCTGTTGGTAGTACTGGCTGTTGGAGGTACTGGTTGTTAGTGGTACTGGTTGTTCGTGGTACTGGTTGTTAGTGGTACTGATTGCTTGTGGTACTGGTTGTTGGTGGAACTAGTTGTTGCTGGTACTGGTTGTTAGTGGTACTGGTTGCTGGTGGTACTGGGTGTTGGTGGTACTGTTTGTTGGTGGTACTGGTAGATGGTGGTTCTGGTTGCTAGTGGTACTGGTTGTTGGTGGTACTGGTTATTAGTGGTACTGGTTGTTGGTGGAGCTTGGTGTTAATGGTACTGTTTGTTGGTGGTACTAGTTGTTGGTGGTACTGGTTGTTAGTGGTACCGGTTGTTAGTGGTACTGGTTGTTAGTGGTACTGGTTGTTGCTGGTACTGGTTGTTTGTGGTACTGGTTGTGGGTGGTATTGGTTGTTAGTGGTACTGGTTGTTGGTGGTACTGGTTGTTAGTGGTACTGGTTGTTGGTGGCACTGGTTGTTGGTGGTACTAGGTGTTACTGGTATTGTTTGTTGTTGGTACTGATTGTTGATGGTACTGGGTGTTACTGGTACTAGTTGTTGGTGGTTCTGGTTGTTACTGGTACTGGTTGCTGGTGGTACTGGTTGTTAGTGGTACTGGTTGTTAGTAGTACTGGTTGCTGGTGGTTCTGGTTGTTGGTGGTACTTAGTGATTCTGGTACTATTTGTTGGTGGTACTGATTGTTAGTGGTACTGGTTGTTGGTGGTACTGGTTGTTGGTGGTACTGGGAGTTAGTGGTTCAGGTTGTTGGTGGTTCTGGTTGTTAATGGTACTGATTGTTAGTGGTACTGGTTGTTGGTGGTACTGGTTGTTAGTGGTACTGGGAGTTAGTGGTTCAGGTTGTTGGTGGTTCTGAATGTTAGTGGTACTGGTTGTTAGTGGTACTGGTTGTTGGTGGTACTGGTTGTTAGTGGTACTGGTTGCTGGTGGTACTGGTTGTTGTGGGTACTGGATGTTGGTGGTACTGGATGTTGGTGGTACTGGTTGTTGGTGGTACTGAGTGTTGGTTGTACTGGTTTTTGGTGTTACTGGATGTTGGTGGTACTGGTTGTTGGTGGTACTGAGTGTTGGTTGTACTGGTTTTTGGTGTTACTATTTGTTGGTTGTGCTGGTTGTTGGTGGTACTGGCTGTTGGTGGTACTTGCTGTTGGTTGAACTGGTTGTTAGAGGTATTGGTTGTTGGTGGTACTGGTTGTTAGTGGTACTGTTTGTTGGTGGTACTGGTTGTTGGTGGAACTGGTTGTTGTTGGTACTTGTTGTTAGTGGTACTGGTGGTACTGGCTGTTGGTGGTACTGGCTGTTTGTGGTACTGGGTGATGGTGGTACTGGTTTTTGGTGGTACTGGGTGTTGGTGGTAATGGTTGTAGGTGGTACTGGTTGTTGGTGGTACAGGCTAGTGGTGGTACTGGTTGTTGGTGGTACTGGGTGTTGATGGTACTGTTTGTTGGTGGTTACTGGTTGTTGGTGGTACTGGTTGTTGGTTGTACTGGTTGTTGGTGGTTCTGAGTGTTGGTGGTAATATTTGTTCGTGGTACTGGTTGTTGGTGGAGCTTGGTGTTAATGGTACTGTTTGTTGGTGGTACTAGTTGTTGGTGGTACTGGTTGTTAGTGGTACCGGTTGTTAGTGGTACTGGTTGTTAGTGGTACTGGTTGTTGCTGGTACTGGTTGTTTGTGTTACTGGTTGTGGGTGGTATTGGTTGTTAGTGGTACTGGTTTTTGGTGGTACTGGTTGTTAGTGGTACTCGTTGTTGGTGGTACCGGTTATTAGTGGTACTGGTAGTTGGTGGATTCTTGTTGTTTGTGGTAAAGGTTGTTGGTGGTACTTGTTGTTGGTGGTTCTCGTTGTTGGTGGTACTGGTTGTTGGTGGTATTGGGTGTTAGTGGTACTGGTGTTGATAGTACTGGTTGTTACGGGTACTGGTTGTTGGTGGTACTGGTTGTTAGTGATAATTGTTGTTGGTGGTACTGGTTGTTTGTGGTACTGGTCGTTGGTGGTACTTGTTGTTAGTGGTACTGGATGTTGGTGGTACTGGTTGTTGGTGGTACTGGTTGTTAGTGGTTTTGGTTATTGGAGGTACTGGTTGTTAGTGGTATTGGGTGTTGGTGGTACTGGTTATTGGTGGTGTTAGTTGTTGGTGGTACTTGTTGTTTGTGGAACTGGTTGTTGGTTGTACTTGTTGTTGGTGGTGGTGTTGGTTGTTGGTGGTACTGGTAATTGGTGGGACAGGTAGTTGGTTGTACTTGTTGTTGGTGGTACTGGTTGTTGGTGGTACTGGGTGTTGGTGGCACTGGCTGTTGGTGGTATTGAGTGTTGGTGGTACTGGTTGTTTGTGGTACTGGCTGTAGGAGGTACTGGTTGTTGGTGGTACTGGTTGTTGCTGGTACTGGTTGTTGGTGGTACTGGTTGCTGGTGGTACTGGTTGTTAGTGGTACTGGTTGTTGGTGGTACAGGGTGTTAGAGGTACTAATTGTTGGTTGTACTGGTTGTTGGTGGTACTGGTTGTTGGTGGTACTTGTTGTTAGTGGTACAGGTTGTTGGTGGTACTGGATGTTGGTGGTACTGGTTGTTAGTGTTATCGGATGTTAGTGGTACTGGTTGCTAGTGGTACTGGACGTTTGTGGTACTGGTTGTTGCAGGTACTGGTTGTTGGTGGTACTGGGTGTTGGTGGTATTGGGTGTTGGTGGTGCTGGTTGTTTGTGGTACTGGTTGTCAGTGGTACTGGTTGTTGGTGGTATTGGGTGTTGGTGGTACTCTTTGTTCCTGGTACTGGTTGTTTGTGTTACTTGCTGTTAGTGGTACTGGTTGTTGGTGGTACTGGATGTTGGTATTACTGGTTATAAGTGGTACTGGTTGTTGGTTGAACTGGTTTTCGGTGGTATTGTTTGTTAGTGGTACTGTTTGTTGGTGGTACTGGTTGTTGGTGGTATTGGTTGTTGGAGGTACTGGTTACTAAAGGTACTGGTTATTGGTGGTACTGGCTGTTGGTGGTACTGGTTGTTGGTGGTACTGGTTGTTGGTGGTACTGGCTGTTGGTGGTACTGGTTGTTGGAGGTACTGGATGTTGGAGGTACTGGTTGTTGGTGGTACTGGTTGTTGCTGGTACAGGTTGTTGGTGGTACTGGTTGTTGGTGGTACTGGTTGTTGGTGGTACTGGTTGTTAGTGGTACTTGTTGTTAGTGGTACTGGATGTTGGTGGTACTGGCTGTTGGTGGCACTGGTTGTTGGTGGTACTGTTTGCCGGTGGTACTGGTTGTTGGTGGTACTGGATGTTAGTGGTACTGTTTGTTGGTGGTACTGGTTGTTGGTGGTACTCGTTGTTGGTGTTACTGGAGGTTGGTGGTACTGTTTGTTGGTGATACTGGTTGTTGGGGGTACTGGTTGTTGATGGTACTGGTTGTTACGGGTACTGGTTGCTGGTGGTACTGGTTGTTAGTGACAATGGTTGTTGGTGGTACTGGTCGTTGGTGGTACTGGTTGTTTGTGTTACTGGTTGTTGGTGGTACTGGTCGTTGGTGGTACTGGTTGTTGGTGGTACTGGTCGTTGGTGGTACTTGTTGTTAGTGGTACTGGATGTTGGTGGTACTGGCAGTTGGTGGCACTGGTTGTTGGTGGTACTGGTTGTTAGTGGTACTGGTTGTTGGTGGTACTGGTTGTTGGTGGTACTGGTTGTTAGTGGTTCTGGTTATTGGAGGTACTGGTTGTTAGTGGTACTGGGTGTTGGTGGTACTGGTTGTTGATGGTGTTGGTTGTTGGTTGTACTTGTTGTTGGTGGTACTGGTTGTTGGTGGTACTGGGTGTTAGTGGTACTGGCTGTTAGTGGTACTCGTTGTTGGTGGTATAGGTTGTTGGTGGTACTGGTTGTTGGTGGTACTAGTTGTTGGTGGTACTGGTTGTCGGAGGAAATGTTTGTTGGTTGTACGGGTTGTTGGTGGTACTAAGTGTTAGTGGTACTGTTTGTTGGTGGTACTGGCTGTTGGTGGTGCTGGGTGTTAGTGGTACTGTTTGTTGGTGGTACAGGTTGTTGGTGGTACTGGTTATTGGTGGTACTGGTTGTTTGTTTTACAGGTAGTTGGTGGTACTGGTTGTTGGCGGTACTGTTTGTTGGTGTTATTGGGTGTTAATTGTATTATTTGTTGGTGGTATTGGGTGTTCTTAGTACCGGGAGTTAGTGGTACTGGTTGTTGGTTGTTCTGGTTGTTGATGGTACTGTTTGTTGGTGGTACTGGTTGTTGGTGGTACAGGCTGTTGGTATTACTGGTTGTTAGTGTTACTGGTTGTTGGTGGTACTGGTTGTTGGTGGACTGGTTGTTGGTGGTACCGGTTGTCGGCGGTACTTGTTGTTAGTGGTACTGGATATTAGTGGTACTGGATGTTGGTGGTACTGAGTGTTGTTGGTACTGGTTGTTGGTGGTACTGGTTGTTGGTGGTACTTGTTGTTAGTGGTACAGGTTGTTGGTGGTACTGGATGTTGGTGGTACTGCTTGTTAGTGTTACTGGTTGTTAGTGGTACTGGTTATTAGTGGTACTGTTTGTTGGTTGAACTGGTTTTTGGTGGTACTGTTTGTTAGTGGTACTGTTTGTTGGTGGTACTGGTTGTTGGTGGTACTGGTTGTTGGTGGTACTGGTTACTAGTGGTACTGGTTATTGGTTGTACTGGCTGTTAGTGGTACTGGATATTGGTGGTATTGGTTGTTAGTGGTACTAGATGTTGGTGCTACTGGCTGTTGGTATTACTGGTTATTAGTGGTACTGGTTGTTGGTGGTACTGGTTAGTGGTGGTACTGGTTACAAGTAGTACTGGTTATTGGTGGTACTGGCTGTTGGTGGTACTGGATATTGGTGGTATTGGTTGTTAGTGGTACTGGATGTTGGTAGTACTGGTTGTTAGTGGTACTGGTTGTTGGTGGTACTGGCTGTTGGTGGTATTGATTGTTGGTGGTACTGGTTGTTTGTGGCACTGGTTGTTGGAGGTATTGGTTGTTGGTGGTACAGGGTGTTAGAGGTACTAATTGTTGGTGGTACTGGTTGTTGGTGGTATTGGGTGTTAGTGGTACTGTTTGTTTGTTTTACTGGTTGTTCGAGGTACTGGTTGCTGGTGGTTCTGGTTGTTTGTGGTACATGTTGTTGGCGGTACTGGTTGTTGTTAGTACTGTTTGTTGGTGGTACTGGATGTTGGTGGTACTGGTTGTTGGAGGTACTGTTTGCCGGTGGTACTGGTTGTTGGTGGTACTGGATGTTGGTGGTACTGGTTGTTGGAGGTACTGTTTGCCGGTGGTACTGGTTGTTGGTGGTACTGGTTGTTAGTGGTACTATTTGTAGGTGGTACTGGTTGTTGGTGGTACTGATTGTTGGTGGTACTGGTTGTTGGTGTTACTGGAGGTTGGTGGTACTGTTTGTTGGTGAAACTGGTTGTTGGTGGTACTGGGTGTTAGTGGTACTGGTCGTTGGTGGTACTTGTTGTTAGTGGTACTGGATGTTGGTGGTACTGGCAGTTGGTGGCACTGGTTGTTGGTGGTACTGGTTGTTAGTGGTACTGGTTGTTGGTGGTACTGGTTGTTGGTGGTACTAGTTGTTACTGGTATTGGTTGTTAGTGGTACTGGTTGTTGGTTGTTCTGGTTGTTAGTGGTACTGGTTGCTGGTATTACTGGTTGTTGGGGGTACTGAATGTTGGCGGTACTGGTTGTTGGTGGTACTAGTTGGTAGTGGTACTGGTTGTTGGTGGTACTGGTTGTTGGTGGTACTGAGTGTTGGTGGTGCTGGTTGATGGTGGTAATGGTTGTTAGTGGTACTGGTTGTTGGTGGTACAGGTTGTTAGTGGTACCGGTTGTTATTGTACTGGTTGTTGCTGGTACTGGTTGTTAGTGGTACTGGTTGTTGGTGGTACTGGTTGATGGTGGTACTAGTTGCTAGTGGTAATGGTGGTTGGTGATTCTGGTTGTTACTGATACTGGTTGTTGGTGGTACTGCTTGTGGGTGATACTGGTTTTTGGTGGTAATGGATGTTAGTGGTACTGGTTGTTGGTGGTACTGGCTGTTGGTAGTACTGGCTGTTGGAGGTACTGGTTGTTAGTGGTACTGGTTGTTCGTGGTACTGGTTGTTAGTGGTACTGATTGCTTGTGGTACTGGTTGTTTAGTGGAACTAGTTGTTGCTGGTACTGGTTGTTAGTGGTACTGGTTGCTGGTGGTACTGGGTGTTGGTGGTACTGTTTGTTGGTGGTACTGGTAGATGGTGGTTCTGGTTGCTAGTGGTACTGGTTGTTGGTGGTACTGGTTATTAGTGGTACTGGTTGTTGGTGGAGCTTGGTGTTAATGGTACTGTTTGTTGGTGGTACTAGTTGTTGGTGGTACTGGTTGTTAGTGGTACCGGTTGTTAGTGGTACTGGTTGTTAGTGGTACTGGTTGTTGCTGGTACTGGTTGTTTGTGGTACTGGTTGTGGGTGGTATTGGTTGTTAGTGGTACTGGTTGTTGGTGGTACTGGTTGTTAGTGGTACTGGTTGTTGGTGGTACCGGTTGTTAGTGGTACTGGTTGTTGGTGGCACTTGTTGTTGGTGGTACTAGGTGTTACTGGTATTGTTTGTTGTTGGTACTGATTGTTGATGGTACTGGGTGTTACTGGTACTAGTTGTTGGTGGTTCTGGTTGTTACTGGTACTGGTTGCTGGTGGTACTGGTTGTTAGTGGTACTGGTTGTTAGTAGTACTGGTTGCTGGTGGTTCTGGTTGTTGGTGGTACTTAGTGATTCTGGTACTATTTGTTGGTGGTACTGATTGTTAGTGGTACTGGTTGTTGGTGGTACTGGTTGTTGGTGGTACTGGGAGTTAGTGGTTCAGGTTGTTGGTGGTTCTGGTTGTTAATGGTACTGATTGTTAGTGGTACTGGTTGTTGGTGGTACTGGTTGTTAGTGGTACTGGGAGTTAGTGGTTCAGGTTGTTGGTGGTTCTGAATGTTAGTGGTACTGGTTGTTAGTGGTACTGGTTGTTGGTGGTACTGGTTGTTAGTGGTACTGGTTGCTGGTGGTACTGGTTGTTGTGGGTACTGAGTGTTGGTGGTACTGGATGTTGGTGGTACTGGTTGTTGGTGGTACTGAGTGTTGGTTGTACTGGTTTTTGGTGTTACTGGATGTTGGTGGTACTGGTTGTTGGTGGTACTGAGTGTTGGTTGTACTGGTTTTTGGTGTTACTATTTGTTGGTTGTGCTGGTTGTTGGTGGTACTGGCTGTTGGTGGTACTTGCTGTTGGTTGAACTGGTTGTTAGAGGTATTGGTTGTTGGTGGTACTGGTTGTTAGTGGTACTGTTTGTTGGTGGTACTGGTTGTTGGTGGAACTGGTTGTTGTTGGTACTTGTTGTTAGTGGTACTGGTGGTACTGGCTGTTGGTGGTACTGGCTGTTTGTGGTACTGGGTGATGGTGGTACTGGTTTTTGGTGGTACTGGGTGTTGGTGGTAATGGTTGTAGGTGGTACTGGTTGTTGGTGGTACAGGCTAGTGGTAGTACTGGTTGTTGGTGGTACTGGTTGTTGGTGGTACTGGGTGTTGATGGTACTGTTTGTTGGTGGTTACTGGTTGTTGGTGGTACTGGTTGTTGGTTGTACTGGTTGTTGGTGGTTCTGAGTGTTGGTGGTAATATTTGTTCGTGGTACTGGTTGTTGGTGGAGCTTGGTGTTAATGGTACTGTTTGTTGGTGGTACTAGTTGTTGGTGGTACTGGTTGTTAGTGGTACCGGTTGTTAGTGGTACTGGTTGTTAGTGGTACTGGTTGTTGCTGGTACTGGTTGTTTGTGTTACTGGTTGTGGGTGGTATTGGTTGTTAGTGGTACTGGTTGTTGGTGGTACTGGTTGTTAGTGGTACTCGTTGTTGGTGGTACCGGTTATTAGTGGTACTGGTAGTTGGTGGATTCTTGTTGTTTGTGGTAAAGGTTGTTGGTGGTACTGGTTGTTGGTGGTACTGGTTTTTAGTAATATTGGTTGTTGGTGGTACTGGGTGTTGGCGGCACCGTTTGTTGGTGGTACTGGTTGTTGTTGGTTCTGGTTGTTAGTGGTACTGGTTGTTGGTGGTACTGGTTGTTAGTTGTACTGGTTGTTGGTGGTACTGGTTGTTGGTGGTACAAGTTGTTGGTGGTACTCTTTGTTGGTGTTACTGGTTGTTGGTGGTACTTGTTGTTGGTGGTACTGGTTGTTGGTTGTACTGGTTGTTGGTGGTACTAGTTGTTAGTAGAACTGGTTGATGGTGGTACTGGTTGTTGGTGGTACTCTTTGTTGGTGGTACTGGTTGTTTGTGATACTGGGTGTTAGTGGTACTAGTTGTTGGTGGAGCTGGTTGTTGGTGGTTGGTACTGGGTGTTGGTGGTACTGGTTGTTGGTGGTACTGGTTGTTAGTAGTACTGTTTGTTGGTGGTACAGAATGTTGGTGGTACTGGTTGTTGGTGGTACTGGTTGTTGGTGGTTCTGGTTGTTAGTGGTACTGGTTGTTGGTGGTTCTGGTTGTTAATGGTACTGGTTGTTGGTGGTTCTGATTGTTGGTGGTACAGGTTTTTGGTGGTTCTGATTGTTGGTGGTACTCGGTGTTGTTGGTACTGTTCGTTGGTGGGTACTGGTTGTTGTTGGTACTGGTTGTTGGTGGTACTGGTTGTTGGTGGTACTGGGTGTTGGTGGTACTGGTTGTTGGTGGTACTGGTTGTTAATGGTACTGGTGGTTGGTCGTACTGTTTGTTGGTGGTACTAGTTGTTGGTGGTACTGGGTGTTAGTGGTACTGTGTGTTAGTGGTACTGGTTGTCGGTGGAACTTGGTGTTAGTGGAACTGGTTGTTGCTGGTACTGGTTGTTAATGGTTCTGGTTGTTGGTGGTACTGGTTGTTATTGATACTGGTTGTTGGTGGTACTAGTTGTTGGGGGTACTGGTTGTTGGTGGTACTGGTTTTTAGTGGTACTGGTTGTTGGTGGTACTGGTTGCTAGTGGTACTGGTGGTTGGTTGTACTGGTTGGTGGTGGTACTGAGTGTTGGTGGTACTGGTTGTTGTTGGTACTGGTTGTTAGTGGTACTTGTTGATGTTGGTACTGGTTGTTAATGGTACTGGGTGTTGGTGGTACTATTTGTTGGTGGTGTTGGTTGTTGGTGGTACTGGTTGTTGGTGGTTCTGGTTGTTGGTGGTACTGATTGTTGATGGTACTGGGTGTTGGTGGTGCTGGGTGTTGGTGGTACTGGGTGTTGGTGGTACTGGGAGTTTTTGGTACTGGTTGTTGGTGGTACTGGTTTCTGTTGGTACTGGGTGTTAGTGGTACTGAATGTTGGTGGTACAGGTTGTTGGTGGTACTGGTTGTTAGTGGTACAGGTTGTTGGTGATACTGGTTGTTGGTTGTGCTGTTTGTTGGTGGTACAGGTTGTTGGTGGTACTGGGTGTTCTAATTACTTTTAAGCATGTTAGTTCTTGGTGGTAGTAAAGAGCAGTACCACCACCTCTCTGAATTTGACGACAGTTGTGAATTGCTGAGTAGTTAGGCATGTTAAAGAGTTGAGTAATATCCTCTTTTAACTACGTTTCAGTAAGTATAATAAAAGAGAATTTGTTGTAAATAGTTTCAATTAAGGCAATAACATCATCGAAGTGATCTAACGATTCAAGTTAATTGCAGAGATATTTTGATTATGTGTTAATACATTGTTTACATCATGTGCTGTAAAATATCAGCAATTTTGATCATTAAAGTGACGATTGTCATAGATAGTGGATAAGAGGTTTAGTTCTGGGTCTATACTTGTTTGCATAAAAAGGCTGGTTGTAGGAAAACAAGGCAAGAATGGCAATTACAAAATAAAATTTTGATATAAAAGGGAATATATATATATATATATATATATATATATATATATATATATATATATATATATATATATATATAAACAGGACAATACAAAACAAACACAAAATGAACAAAAAAGAAAAATGAGGTAGATTGCTTACAAGTACTCTCAGGTACACAGTAAGTAATAATTTGCATTTTAGACACAGGCAAGGCCAGGGATACAATGGAGTAAGGGAGTATGGCGAGGCTAGGCAACCTAGATAATAAATGAAATCAAAGAAAAAAGTTGAATAATAAACATAGGTAAATTTAAGCTTATGATTATTAACTATAAATAGTTTAGTTATGATCCTATAATTAATAAGAACTAAAGAAATATTAATTCCCTCAATTAATTAAGTCCAATAAATGACTAGTAAAAATTAAATTAAAATTTAATTTAAAAAGTGTAACAAAGAGACTTTGGAGACCTAGCCCGCACTAGGTGACAAGGGGGTTAATTATGTTGACTCAATGAGAGTGATAATAAGGTGGGACAAACCACATTGGGAGAGGAAAGTGTTGAGGTTATCCTCATTAGCAATTGTAAACATTTTACCTCCTGAAGCCTTTTTCACTTTAATCATGCCATCTCTAACGAAGCACTGATGAATCACATCTGGGTTTTGATAACGGATTTGACCCAGGCGGTAGAGGAATTGCTGTTTTTTTCTAGTCAAGCCCACGTTGATGTAGATTCCCTGTCGTTGGGATGCAGCTGTCTGGACAAAATGGGATTTCATGGACTGGGAAGCCAGCTTGAGGAGAATTTTCTGCTGGTTTTGTCCTGATGGATTCTTTTTGGCTACTCTGTAGGCAGCAATAATGTCTGTTTTGTTTAGAGTGACACGCAATTCGTTTTTTATGAGAGCCTGAACTATTTCAATACACTTTTTACCTTCATTATTTATAGTTAAGGGGATTAAAGGGCTGCCTTCTGTCAAGCCTAATGTACAATAACGTTATCCATTATAAGCTCGTTTTTCTCAATAAGGTATTTCTAAGATCATTTTCTAGCTAAGATTTCATATTAACATAAGAAATGAGTTCACCCCTGTTACCGAACCAGTATTTACCCAGGTCTTTTTCCTAAATCTAAAACTTATCCAATTTGTACCCATTTTTGGGGTTCTGTCTCATGTTTATAGTATTAATAGGTTATTAATACTTTCCTTTGTCATGCCTATTCACTCACACCTCTATCATGCCACCCCCTATTTCTTCGCCTTTCTAGATAATGTAATTTAAGCTTTGTCAATCTTTCTTCAAGGATTGTATATTGGGCATAAGGAGATTTCAACGGGGATTTCAGAAGTATTCTAAGTGCATGTGAGTATACAGTTTTTCAAAACAGGCTACACCAACACTCAGCCATTTTTATTTAATTCCTCCTTCACTTCTAGTGCGGTGTACGTCTCAAATTCGCTCAAAAACATGCCTCTTATACCTTACTGTAGCATATAACAGATTAAAATACTCATTCAATATACATATATTAGAACTACAATGAGTAAAAGCTGTCTCGCATGTTTTGAAATAGGCCTTCTGCAGTTACCTTCATTCTGTTATTCTGATCCCTAATGCGGATTGATCCGCCATTGAGCTCATAGCTGTTTGCCAACGTCACACATGCGACTCCTAGGAGGGTTACACAGTTGAGCAATCTCTTAATCTCTCTCAATACCACAACTGTACTCTGTGTCATCACAGGCGATGTTCTGATGCCTTTGCATTAGAACATTTTTCGCTCATTGCTCATATTTTTTCTGTTATTCCATTCATAAGCCCTATTAAACCAACCTTACCTAACCTATTATAAAACAAAAACAAATACATTTCTACATTCTACAAACCCGTTGTTGTTGTTTTAGTGACGTCACAAAAGCTGCCTCAGTATCGGAAAAGAGTATGGTCACCCATTAACAGATAAGTGTTAAGGCTCCACTGCAACCCGACTGTTCAGCTATGAGTGACGTCACAAAGATGCACAATGAGGCCTTGACAGCCTGTGTAATTATATAGTATATTAATGTTATTATTAAAAAAATGGCTAGACTATCCATCCCCTGCACCTAACCTAACTTCATCACAGGCAGCATAGCAGATGAACTAAACATAAGAATAAAGGTAACTGCAGAAGGCCTATTGGCCCAAACGATGCAGCTCCTATATATATCCACCAATCTCATTCATATATGTGTCCAACCTATGCTTAAAACAATCAAGGGACCCCACTTCCAATATTAGTTTACAATAATTGTTTATAATAAATTGCTCACATTCTAGTTTTATACACATCAGCAATTATGAAACGCTATGGTTAGATATCGTATTATAATCAGCAAGTTGCCGTACATCTGGCAGCTCAGAGGATTAGTACTGTGTTCACAGGCTAGTCAACTGTCCTCACATCCATCAAATAGCTGTCCAAATGTCTCACCGCAATTCATCCTTCTAACAACTCAGGTGGATGCTTGCCACTACATTCATAGGCTATTCATTTCTACACCCCAAAAATCCTAATCTTGCTACGCGAATCAGCTGACTTGTTTCTAAACTAACAGTCACAAATACATGACATGCATACATACCTGCACATACTCTACGACCCATACACACACATAGACAATAGCCTGTTTTTGCCACCATTGCCACATTAATCAAATGTAATTTATGCTATATGAATCCAATACAACATTTGCACACCAGATATGACATTTACGCACAAAATATATAATTTACATTTAAAATATATCGTTTACACACAAAAATATGCCATTTATAGACAAAATATTTCATTTATATGTAAAATATATCAGTTGCACTCAAAATATACCATTTACACAAATATTACATACACTCAAAGTATAACAGTTACACAAAGTGTAAATAAGGAAAATTGGGTAATGGTAATTGTATAGTTTTAGTGAGTCATATCCCTTTCTGACTAAGGTTAGGTTAAGTATGGTTAATTAAGTTGAACTAATGTAGAGAAAATTCCCATTATTAACATATTTTCCATTAACCCCCCAGGTAATAGAGGTTAGGTTGGGGATGGTGGTATTGATGAGAAAAAATAATGGCTAAGAATATGATGCAATATTGAACCAAGATCCATGTATCAGAGGTTAGGCCCAGGGCGGTTGGGTTGATGCACAAACAAGACTTTCCTCTCATAAATACGATAAATTTGAAGTTAGATATAGATGAGGTTAAGTGTAGGGCGGCTGGGTTGATGCATAAACAACACTTTCCTCCCATAAATACAATAATTTTGATGTTAGATAGAGGGAGGTTAGGTGCAGGGTTATCTTGAGAGTATCTTGAGATGATTTCAGGGCTTTTAGTGTCCTCGCGGCCCGGTCTTCGACCAGGCCTCCACCCCCAGGAAGCAGCCCGTGACAACTGACTAACACCCAGGTACCTATTTTACTGCTAGGTAACAGGGGCATAGGGTGAAAGAAACTCTGCCCATTGTTTCTCGCCGGCGCCTGGGATCGAACCCAGGACCACAGGATCACAAGTCCCGCGTGAAGTCCGCTCGGCCGACCGGCACCCAGAGTGGCAGAGTTCCCAGGGTGGCAGAGTTGATGTGTTAAATCAAAACACATACCCAACATTATAGCTGCAATATTGAACATAAATCCGAGTTAAATAGTTGAGGGGCAGTTAGGTTCATATTAAAAAACATCACGTTCTATGAATATGGATACAATGTTCAACAAAGAACCTAGCAGGTTCATATTCAAAACTTCACTTTTAAAGGAATATATATTCAATATTCAACAAAACTCCAAGACTCTTGCAGGTTAGGAACAGGCATTTAGGTTTATGTGCAAAATCGACACTTTTCTGAGTATACGTCGTATCGTCGTATCAGAGGTTAGGTCGAAGGTGGTTGAGTTGTGGTAATATGAGGAAAATACATAGTAACAACACACTTCTAATAATAATATATTAGCAAAATTAGCTGTAATCCAGAGTGGAATGAATGTTAGAAGTAGACATTATCAGCTCTGACAGTCAACTCGGGCTCTGGATGTGATGTCCACAGGTACATTTAGTAGAATTTATGGTTTTGGTTTGATATAATTAGGATAAATTTATGGGAATTGATACAAATTTGGATAATTTGGATGAATTTAGCTAATGTTGTGTTAGGATAGGTTAGGCTAGGTTTGGTTTGTTAGAATTTATAATAGAAAACACATCTGGATATTGGAAATAGCTAGATGGACACAGCACTAGCTCTATGACATGGTCTTGGGAACTAAGTATGTTATGTCAAGACTAGATGTCGGATATTGGAAATATACAATAAATTTAGATGGCATAAGTGAAAACTTGGGTAAAATGGGCTTTGACTGTACTATGGTACAAAACATTTTGGGTATATTCGGGGGAGAATTGACTCAAATTAGGTAAAATTTAGGTGGGACAGCATAAATTAAACCAACTTTCATTCAAATCTAGCTTGGGATATGCTAGGTCAGGTTAGGTAAGGTTATGTTGGGTAGGATGGAATAGGCGAAAACTTGGGTAAAAGGAATTTTGGCTATGCTAAGATACAAAACATTTGGGATATAGTTGGTGTAAATTGTCATAAATTAGGTAGAATTTAAATGGTGCAGCATAAATTTAATCAACTTTTATTCAAATCTAGCTTAGGATATGCTAGGTCAGTTTGTAAGGTAAGGATGGAATAGGTGAAAACTTTGGTAAAAAGAACTTTGGCTATATTATGATACAAAACATTTGGGTATATTTAATATAAATTGTCATAGATTAGGTACAATTTAGGTGGGAAAGGCCTAAATATTTCAAACTTTAATCAAATCTAGCTTTGGACATGCTAGATCAGATTAGGTAAAGTTGTGTAGGGTAGGTTGGAATAGATGAAAATGTGGGTAAAAATGGGCTTTTGCTCTGCTATGTTACAAAACATTTGGGTATATTTGGTGGAAATTGGCTGAAATTAGGTTGAATATTTTGAAGACTTTAATCAAAACTAGCTTTGGATATGTCAGGTGAGGTTGTATAGGGTAGGATGTCTTAGGGGTAATGAACTAGCATGTTCATAAAATACTGTAATTTACCTGTTTCGGGGGGGTTCAAGTTATAGCTAACTTATGTATAGACAGAGGTGACATAAGCTTGTGTGTAAGGATGTGGGTTGCTCATATTTAGTTAGTTTAGCTTTTACTAGGTTGAATTTGGTTAAATTTATGTGGTCTAAGTATAATTTTGGATAGATTTAGATGAATTTAGTTTCTAATTGTTTGCATTTTTTATAGGATATAGTAAATTTGCTTAAATTATCATAGAAATTACTAACTTCTCCTAACCCCACCTGCCCCTAACATAACCAAGGCTAGAACCAATTAGTCTATTGGATGGTTTACCTAATAAATATGGGTGACATGATTGAAGAGGATCTATGTTACGGCCCTACTGGGACGCAACCGAGTTCTTCTCTGATGGTAGTAGAGTTTGGGAATCCGGCCTCAAGTTAGTAGAGGCTTTCAAGGGGTGTGTTCCGTAACGCAAGTTAAATTAAAGGGGGAAGGATACAAATGTTCCAGTTTTTCTGATATATTTACCACCACCATATATAAATAAATAACAGTCGCACGCGGGGATTATTACTACACTTATGTACACTTGCGTCTTCCTCCGAAGACACTGGATGCTCAACGATGCTCACTCTGGGTAGCCCTGGTTCCTTCTTCCGTGGCCCATGATGAATCCACTATGACTCTATGACGAATCTACCCTGGCCACAGGCCAGCCAAATCACAGTCCCACTGGGTGCTTCATCGTGGAAGCCTTCAACCACAATCCAGCCCGTAGCTGGCAGGTACTAGTCAGCCTCGCTGTCAGGCCACTCCACAACTAATACTAGGGTTGCGAGCCCTAGGCAGGAGCCTCGTGTGACCCGCTGATCACTCTCCTCATCAAGCACCACAGTGGCTAGTCTCTTCCACCAGCCAGCCCCGGATAAGGTGAATGCCGTTACTGCCACTTCTCAGGCAGGCAATCACACACTCAGCAGAGTTCGTCCGGGGGTGGCTCACAGCTTCTTCAAAGCAGACTGATGAGGAGACCTTGGCTGCCTTGGGTAGACTGATCCATCGTCCAACACAGCAGTCCCAGGTCGACTCTGCAATCAGACACGTCATTAATACTTGGACGCTCTAGGGAACCTCACTTACAAGCTTAGACACAAACGTCCACCTCTTCACTCCATAGATGGCATTGCTGTCTAAGCGCCATCTCACCAGAGGTCAGCAGCGGCTATTCCACGAGCCAATTAAGACGGGAATCCAGCACGTATTGCCGGCGTCTCTCGTCATCACTAGATGGCGTCGTCCATTTGGAGGGGGTTTCGGTAGCGGACTCACAGATGGCGTTGACGTCACTGCTCCGTGCTCCGACGATGGACTCGGGTCCGTAACACCTCCCCACCAAAAAGAATTTGGTTTGAGTTTCTATAAAAGAGAAAACATACCAAATTAATACGTGGGTAACACTCCAAACGGACTCACATAAACAATGGACTGGAGTGGCGAGGATGTCTTGTCCGCAAAACTGCCCTAATGGGAGATTCTGGCACAAGGAGAACTTGATGATCATAGGTGATGTCCTGCCTGACGTGCCTTCCCACAACCTCACTGAGATGTTAATCAGGGGCATAATGATCTCACCCGTCTCGAGTAAGGATCGGCACAGGCGTGATCTGGGGTGAATCGACACCTCCCTGTGTCGTGGCACCATTGGTGGCTGGTCGCAGACGGCATTTCTTATACCGGTCCCCTCCCCGCTCAGCTCGTTGTCGCCGTGTGGGGGCTTAGTGGGCGGCTGCCGGAGTGTGATGCTCCTTGGGACAGTCCTCTGTCCTTTTCTAGCCTTGTGCTCCTGCTACCGTCCTCTCCAATTCTGCTGAGCATCTTTTCCTTTTCCTTCTGTTTCGTTTTTCTCCCCCCTCTTCTCCTATCTGCTTGCCGTTTCCTGCCGACCTTTTGCTCGTTCTGGTTCTTCCCTTGGACTTCTTCTATTTTGACGCCCGGGTGCCTGAGGTGGCATACTCTTGCACCCGTAGAACTGTAGTACCCGACGTCGAGAGCGAGGGGAACCTTTTATTGTCAATCCCCCTTTCGTCACTGAACCCGATCTCGACGGACTGTCGGTTTCTTAAGGTGACGTTTGTGGGGCGTATACTCACGACGCACCCCTAGGAGGCTCCGGCAAGATCGGCGATAGCTTCTTGTTGGGTGTCCTGCCTCTAATTGTGGCTCCATGGTGGGTGTGGGGGCACATTCGTGAATGAATTCTTCTTTTCGTCACGATGATAACCCCTGTTTCGGCTGCTTCTGGTGTACCTTCTCAGGCTCGTGAGGTGGGCGACCAAGCCCCCGAGTCGGTCCGTATTGGAAGACCGGGCTCTGTAGCCTCCGCTGCATTGGGCCCCGACCTTGCTCCTCCTTTGGCCTCTCTGACTCCTTCCCCTGGCTCCCCTCCCTCCTCTGTGGTTGGGTCGAGCCCCAGGCCCCCAGTGGTGACTACCTCGTCCCCTGGCGCGGCTCCTTCTCTAGTTGTTACTACTGCGCCTTTTAACCCCTCTCTCTCTGGGGGTTCTCACCGCCGTCCTCGTCACGGCCGCCCTCGCTCGATTCCTTCCAGCTCTGCTACCTATCAAGCCTTGTTTGGTCCAGCTTCGTGGGCCAAATATTTTGATCTCCTCCCTCTTGATTCTGCGCCTCCTGACGATTTCTCCCTCCATCGACATCTCGTTGATTCCATGGATGCCTCCATTACTTTCAACCCCACTCGTCTCGGTACACGTGTCGTTGCTGCTCCTTCTCGGGATGCTGCTTCCCGCTTAGCTGCCTTATCCTGCCTTGGCGAGACCCCTGTTCGGGTCTCGAAGAACGCTCAGTTGAATGCCAGTGTTGGCACTATTTTGCTCCCGCCCCATGTTGCGACCGGTGTTCGGGACCTGCGCGACTGCCACGACGATATTCGACATATCCTTGCTGCCCAGGGCCATTCTATTCTCCAGGTGGACACGTTTACTCGTCCCCCTCGTGGTAGTCGCCGTCAACCCCTCCGGGTTGTGAAGATTACCTTTGATGGTAGGACCCTTCCACCCTCTGTCATTCTTGCTGGTGCCAGGTGCTCTGTCCAGGAGTACATTCCTTCTCCTCCGCTCTGCAACAAGTGCTGGAGGTTTGGGCATGGTGCCCTCCGCTGCTCCGGGACTGTCTCTCTCTGTCCTTTGTGTGGTGGCGAAGGTCACTCTAAGTCGGAGTGCACTTCTCCCCAGGCTCGTTGCCTCAACTGCGGTGAGGCCCATCCTACCTTCTCCCGTGCGTGTGTCCATTACAAGCTTGAGGCAGCCGTCCTCAACTTGAAGCACCAGGAGCGTTTATCTTTTCCTGAGGCGAGACGCCAGGTTCGCCGGCTCCCGCCTTATGCTAATATCTCTTATGCTCGCAGGTTGCGCTCTTCCTCTCCTCGTCTTTCCCGCCTTCCTCAGACTCACAACCGTTTCCGGGCCTTGGACCCTGATGCGCCCACTGCCCCCTCCTCTGTTCCTTTGGGTTCTCTCCCGAAGGATCCTCCTCCTGGTCCTCTGTCTGGGGTTCCCCTTCCTTCTACTCGGTCTGTCGTGTCTCCTGTGTCTTCTTCCTCGTCCCCCTCCGATCCTCCTTCCCATCCTCTTCCTCCATCTATCGGCTCTCCCCACCGCCTGTCGGTGCGGGCGGATGTCAATCGCTCTCCTAGCGGCCGTCGTGTGTGCTCTCGTTCGGCTTCTCCTGTTGAGACACTGGAATCCGTTGCCCGGTACGTAGTTGCTGGGACACCGGTCTCTTTAAGTCAGAAGCGTAAGCCTGGCTCCTCTCCTTCCTCTTCCCCGGCGGGTAAGAAGGCTTCGCTTTCTTCCTCAGCTCCTACTTCTGGTTCTGTTGCTCCTTCCCCTCCCGTTTCAGTGATTGCGCCCCCTGTTCCTGCTATGGAGGTTTCTTTGGCCCCTGCTTCCCTTTCGGTTGCTGCTCTTGCTGGGGTACGCTCCCCTCTTTCTACTCCCCCTCTTCCTGCTGCTGTCCTTGACTGCTCCTCTCCGTTGTCTCCTCCTCTTCCTCCTCCTCCTCCTCCTCCGGACCCCGCCCGCCAACCTCTGATCTGTTCTCCCGTTTCCTTCCCTCCGTCTTTGCTCAGTTTACCCATGCCCTCTAACCCTGACTTTGCTGACCCTGATCCCGACCCTGATATTCTTTAACGTCCTCTGTTGCTCTTTCTCCTTGGTTTCTTCCTTGTTCTCTGTTTTTGTCCTTTCTCTTCTCGTCGTTGTCCATTCTTCAATGGAACGTTCGAGGTTATTACGCCAATTTCCTCGAACTCCAACTTCTGATTTCGCAGTTTTCGCCCCTTTGTGTCTGTCTCCAGGAGCCAATGCTTGGTGCTCGTCCTGGTCGTTTTCGTGGCTATTCCTTTCTCTCCCCCCCCCAGCCATTGCTGGGGCTTCTAATTCTTCTGCTCTCTTGATTCGTGCTGATGTTCCCTTTGTTCCTTTACTTTTTCCTTCGCCTCTCCATTGTTCTGCTGCTCGTATCTTTGTGGGGAAATGGTACACAGTTTGTTCCATTTATCTCCCCCCGAGTGTCCCGCTCTTTCTTCCTGATTTGAAACACCACCTAGACTCCTTGCCGGAGCCTGTGCTCCTGCTGGGTGACTTCAATTGTCGTCATTCTCTTTGGGGTGACGTTCTGACGAATACCCGGGGTCGCCTCCTTGAGCCGTTTCTCCTCTCTTCTTCCCTGTCTCTTCTGAATTCTGGTGAGCCCACTCATTTGGACTCTCGGACTCGCACCCTTTCTTGTCTTGATCTTTCTCTCTGCTCTTCTTCTCTTTACTTAGATTTCACGTGGCAGGTTCTTGATGACCTCCATGGAAGTGATCATTTCCCCATCCTTGTTTCCTTTTTCTCTTTTCGCCCTTCCCTCTCTTTCCCTCGGTGGCAGTTTGCTAAGGCAGACTGGACCCTATTTACCCTCAGTGCTGCTCTCTCTGACCTCTCCCTTCTGCCTCTATCTCGCTCCCTCCTCCTTTTTCATGACACTTTCTTCAACGCTGCCCTCCGCTCTATTCCTCGCTCTTCCTCTCAGGGTCCGCGGAAGTGCGTTCCCTGGTAGAATGCGGACTGTGCTCGGGCTGTCCGCTGTAAGCGTGCAGCCTGGAAGAGGCACCGCCGTAGGCAGACGACCTATTCTTTTCTTTTCTTTCGGAAAGCGAGTGCGGTGGCCCGTAGGGCCATCCGTATGGCTAAACGTGAATGTTGGGCATCTTATGTCTCAACAATTACGTCCGAAACCCCTCTGGCCCAGATCTGGAAGCGTATCCGCAAGATAGCGGGTAAGTTCGTTCCCGATGTTTCACCGGTCCTTCTACTCCATGATACTCTTGTGGCGGACCCGTTGCAGGTCGCTTCCGAACTGGGTTCCCACTTTTCTTCTGTTAGCTCTGGTCTTCATCTTCCCCAATCTTTCCTTCTTCGTAAACCTGTCCTTGAGTCTCTTCCTTTAGATTTCTGCACTTATCTTCAGCTTCCCTATAATGATCCCTTCTCTCTCTCTGAACTTCGTTCTGCCCTGGCCCTCTGCGGTTCTACGGCGGCGGGCTCCGATGGTATTCATTATGAGATGCTTCGCCATCTCCCTCCGAGCACGTCTCAGTATTTACTGAGTCTGTATAATCGGATCTGGGAGTCGTCGTCAGTCCCTGAGGCCTGGCTCGATGCCGTTGTCCTCCTTGTTCGCAAACCGGGGTCTCTGGGTACTTCCCCTAAGGACTTTCGCCCTATTGCTCTCACCAGTTGTGTCTGCAAACTCTTTGAACGTATGGTTAACGTTCGTCTGATGTGGTTCCTGGAACACCATCACCTCCTCTCCCCTTCTCAATTTGGTTTCCGCAAGTGCCGCAGCACGACAGATGTCCTGGTGAACTTGGAGGTCTATATTCGTACTGGTTTTGCTGCGAAGACCTCCGTTGTTGCCGTCCTTTTTGACCTGGAAAAGGCTTACGACACCACTTGGCGTTATCATATCCTATCTCAACTTCATTCTTTTGGCCTTCGTGGTCATCTCCCTCTCTTTCTCCGCAGCTTCCTCTCTCGTCGTTCCTTTCGGGTGCACCTTGGTACCGCTCTCTCTCCCTCTTTTCAGCAATACGAAGGTGTGCCCCAGGGTAGTGTTCTGAGCACTACTCTTTTTCTGGTTGCCCTCAATGGTCTTCTTTCCTCTCTTCCTTCTGGTGTCTTCTCCGCTCTCTATGTCGATGATCTTACCCTTTGTTGTCAGGGTGATGATTCGCCTCTCCTTCAACGCCGGCTTCAACTTGCAATTGATGCCGTGTCGTCTTGGGCCACAGATCATGGCTTCAAGTTCTCTACTTCTAAGACTTGTGCCATGACTTTAACGCGGAAACGGGTTGTTCTTCGTCCCTCTTTGTCACTTTATGGTCATCCCCTTGAATACAAAGATTCCGCAAAGCTTTTGGGGTTATTCCTTGACACTCGTTTGTCTTGGTCTCCCCATATCTCTTACCTCCGTGTTGAGTGCTCTAAGGCCCTTACCCTCCTTCGGGTCTTGTCCCATACTTCTTGGGGGGCAGATAGGCGCACTCTCCTTGCTTTACATTCCTCTCTCGTCCTGTCTAAGCTCGATTATGGTTGCCATGCTTACTCGTCTGCTTCTCCTTCTACTCTTCGCCGTCTTGATGCTTTGCACCATACAGGGTTGCGCCTCAGTTCTGGTGCCTTTCGTTCGACTCCCATCCTTAGCTTGTATGTTGACACTGGCTTCCTGTCTCTCCAGGACCGCCGTGATCGCTACTGTCTTCGCTATCTTGCGCGGTCCTTGCAACATCCTTCCTCTCGCCTCTGTCGTGCTTTAACTTTTACCCCTCCTGTGGTTCCTGTTCCTCTTCACCACCTCCCTCTTTATGTCCGGTTATCTCGCCTACAGGATTCTCTTTCCGTTCGTATTTCTGATGTTTCTCCTCGTGTTGTTCCTTCTCTGCCCCCGTGGAGGGTCCCTCTTCCGTGGTTTTGTACATCCTTGACCCGTATCACTAAAGCTTTTACCCCTCCTACGGTTCTAAAACGCCTTTTCCTCGAGCACTTTTCTTCTCACTCCCGCTCCGTTTCTGTCTTCACCGATGGGTCTAAGTCAGCGGACGGTATTGGCTACTCTGTTGTTTTTCCTGATCGCACTTATATGTGTCACTTGCCTCCAGAGACTAGCATCTTTACAGCGGAACTTTATGCTATTCTCTATGCTCTTCGTCTCCTGCTTTCTCGTTGTCAGTCTTCCTTTGTAGTTGTTGTTGACTCTCGCAGTGCCCTCATGGCTCTCGGGTCCTTTAATCCGGTTCATCCAGTAGTTGTCGAGATCCAGCATTGGCTGTTTCTCGTTCACAGTAAATTTAAGTCGGTTGAGTTTTCTTGGGTTCCCAGCCATATTGGTGTGTCTTTAAATGAGCGTGCGGATGCTGCCGCCAAGGAAGCTGTCCGCTCTTGTCCCATCTCTCGTAAAGGCATTCCGTATTCCGACTTTTACCCGGTTATCCATTCCTCAGTCCTTACCCGTTGGCAGGCTTCTTGGTTGTCTATTACTGGTAACAAGCTACGTACTCTTAAATGTTGTGTTTCCTCGTGGCCGTCCTCCTTCCACCGTAACCGGAGGTGGGAAACAGCTCTGGCGAGGTTGCGTATTGGCCATACTCGCTTAACCCATGGTCACTTGATGGAGCGCCGCCCTGCTCCTTATTGTCCTAGTTGCATTGTCCCTCTTACGGTCGTGCATGTCCTTCTTGAATGTCCTTACTTCCAGGACGAGCGTGTGTCTTGCTTTCCGACCGCCCCTCGTGGTCAGCTGTCCCTCAATAAACTTCTTGGTGACTCGGATACTTTTGATATCGTTCGCCTTATGCGTTTTTGTTCTCGTATTGGCATCCTTGGTGATATTTAGCGCACTCTGATTATTTTGCGTATTTGATGGTGCTACATAGCCTTCCCGGTTTGTTGCCTTCTTTTGATAATTACTTACTTACTTCTTATACCGGTCCGGTAGTCCTTCAGGGAGATGGGAACCTGGAATACAGGGGACAGATGATTTGGAGTGACAGCGATAGTTGTTAATTCGGTACTTACAGCATAACCGTTTACTAGGCCCACAACTAGTCCCAACAGAGCTGCTTGTACATTGAAGATGGAGTCTGCTCTGCCACCGTCATGTCGACCAACGTTCCGTATAATGCTGAATCCAGGCTCAGCAACCACACGGGGGGTGTCAACCTGTCGGAAACAGTCACTCATCATATCATTTCTCATACCTCCTGTATCCACCATCACCTTCCAGGTCCCTTCTTCAACTGCAACACTCACAGTGCAAGTCTCTAATCCCTGTGGTCTCTTCATGATGTTCATAGGAGCCATCATCTGTCGGGTCGTCCACTGGTCCTTACTTAAAACACACATAAGAATTATACAAAATACCGCCAAGAAACATTTAGGAATCAGCTTCATGAGCCTATCAAGTCCATAGCTGGCGATCTCCATTAGCCTGGCTTGGATCAAAGAGCGCACTAGAGCCTGCGCACCTACCTCACATACCTTTGACATCTGGGGAATCTCTGGCCGGTTCAGTATACATTGTACTTTGCCATACCGCAAGTACTCACGTGCCTTCACTCCAGACTCTTGGGTATCCGTGGGTACTTGTACACGAGGCCTCTCCTCTTGTTCAGTCACTTCTGTCTCCATAACCTCATGTTTCTTGTCGGGAGAAGAATCAGGAGACTCTGTCGGAATGCTGTCAATCTGTTGGTGAGAGGAAGGATTAAACAAGTTAAGTTGTTGTACGTCTGCCTGTACCTGGATATTACCAATTCTTGCTGTTACCTCAGACCTTCTTGCTGTTCTGGCTGACTCGTCCTGTCGCTGTCAACCTGTCACCAAGTCGTTGGCTAGTAACACGTCAATCCCAGCTATGGACGTGATAGGCTCACGAAGCTGATTCCTAAATGTTTCTTGGCGGTATTTTGTATAATTCTTATGTGTGTTTTAAGTAAGGACCAGTGGACGACCCGACAGTGATGACGAGAGACGCCGGCAATACGTGCTGGATTCCCGTCTTAATTGGCTCGTGGAATAGCCGCTGCTGACCTCTGGTGAGGTGGCGCTTAGACAGCAACGCCATCTATGGAGTGAAGAGGTGGACGTTTGTGTCTAAGCTTGTAAGTGAGGTTCCCTAGAGCGTCCCAGTATTAATGACGTGTCTGATTGTAGAGACGACCTGGGACTGCTGTGTTGGACGATGGATCAGTCTACCCAAGGCAGCCAAGGTCTCCTCATCAGTCTGCTTTGAAGAAGCTGTGAGCCACCCCCGGACGAACTCTGCTGAGTGTGTGATTGCCTGCCTGAGAAGTGGCAGTAACGGCATTCGCCTTATCCGGGGCTGGCTGGTGGAAGAGACTAGCCACTGTGGTGCATAATGAGGAGAGTGATCAGCGGGTCCCACAAGGCTCCTGCCTAGGCCTCGCAACCCTAGTATTTGTTGTGGAGTGGCCTGACAGCGAGGCTGACTAGTACCTGCCAGCTACGGGCTGGATTGTGGTTGAAGGCCTCCTCGACGAAGCACCCAGTGGGACTGTGATTTGGCTGGCCTGTGGCCAGGGTAGATTCGTCATAGAGTCATAGTGGATTCATCATGGGCCACGGAAGAAGGAACCAGGGCTACCCAGAGTGAGCATCGTTGAGCATCCAGTGTCTTCGGAGGAAGATGCAACTGTACATAAGTGTAGTAATAATCCCCACATGCGACAGGTATTTATTTATATATGGTGGTCGTAAATATATCAGAAAAACTGGAACATTTGTATCCCTCCCCCTTTAATTTAACTTGCGTTACGGAACACACCCCTTGAAAGCCTCTACTAACTTTGGGCCGGATTCCCAAACTCTACTACCATCAGAGAAGAACCCGGTTGCGTCCCAGTAGGGCCGTAACATAATTGGCATCCCCAGCGGGATTCGAACCCGTGGACTCTGGATTAGAAGGGGGTATTAGTAGTAGGCATCCATCAGTCTCAGGAGACTATGGAGTTGCTTTCTGGTTTCGGCCTGGTCTGGAGTGGCCTCACCAGGGCGCAAAGCCAGGGTAGGTTGATTCGGGGGAGAAGCTGTTACCCAGGCAGCAGGTCCCCCCTCTCCACGGCACTGAAAGTCTCCCCAATGGAAAGGCGTACACCAATACGATTGGTTCCAGCGCCGTCACAGGGACTGTGAGTTCCAGGGATGACCTCGAAGTTGGTGAAGAAGAGCACAGGGACCTCCAACCCCGGAGACCGCCGTGGACATGGCCGGAGAAGAACCACTCCGTTATCTTGAGATGATTTCGGGGCTTTAGTGTCCCCGCGGCCCGGTCCTCGACCAGGCCTCCACTCCCAGGAAGCAGCCCGTGACAGCTGACTAATTCCCAGGTACCTATTTACTGCTAGGTAACAGGGGCATTCAGGGTGAAAGAAACTTTTGCCCATTTGTTTCTGCCTCGAGCGGGAATCGAACCCGCGCCACAGAATTACGAGTCCTGCGCGCTATCCACCAGGCTACGAGGCCCTAGTTTATACCTGTCAAGGGTATGAACGACCCCAGCCTCCTGCAGCAGAGCCTGGGTCGCACGATCCTCGGGAGGTGGACGACCCGGTCCCGCACCTACGGGTTCCAGACACTGATCATCACAGCCCTCTTTCACCCGAGGCTGGCCTCCTTCAAGACCAAGTAGAAGGAAGAGTGATAATTATTAAATACAATAATTAATATTATACTAATTGTTATAATAATAATAAAAATATTTAATAATTATCCAAGGGTATTAATGAGGCATTATAAACAATGGACATATATTAGATGAATAGTCTAGCACTAATAATGTTGAAACAATAATGGTAAATGTATGCATTTTTATATTGAGCTCATAGGATGTCAGGAATATCATTCATTCATGTGAAATTCTGACTTTTGGGGGGGTTGATTAAACTCAGCATATTATAAATAATGTCCTAAACATACCTAGGAAAATATTATGCAAATTGTGTATTGTTTTTCCCAGTTGACTGTGATTGTATTTGTACAAATAGCATAATAATTATAATTGTGTAACTTGTGTATTAATTATGCAGGTTATGTACTTTGCATAAGTTGTATGATGATTGCTATTATGTACTGTTTATATTCCTGCAAATTGTGTAATGCTTGTGCAAGTTGTGTATTGCACAAGCATTGCTTGTGCAAAAACTGCATATGTATTGTGTGTACTCACATAATTGTACTCACCTGAATGTGCTTGCGGGGGTTGAGCTCTGGCTCTTTGGTCCCGCCTCTCAACCGTCAATCAACAGGTGTACAGGTTCCTGAGCCTACTGGGCTCTATCATATCTACCCTGGATACTGTGTATGGAGTCAGCCTCCACCACATCACTTCAAAATGCATTCCATTTGCCAACCAATCTGACACTAAAAAAGTTCTTTCTAATATCTCTGTGGCTGACTTGGGCACTCAGTTTCCACCTGTGTCCCCTAGTGCGTATGCCTCTTGTGTTAAATAGCCTGTCTTTATCTACCCTGTCGATTCCCTTAAGAACCTTGAATGTGGTGATCATGTCCCCCCTATTTCTTCAGTTTTCCAACGAAGTGAGGATTAATTCCCGTAGTCTCTCCTCGTAGCTCATACCTCCCAGCTCGAGTACTAGTCTGGTAACAAACCTTTGAACCCTTTCCAGTTTAGTCTTATGCTTGACTAGATATGGACTCCATCCTGGAGTCGCATACTCCAGGATTGGTCTGACATATGCGGTATATAATGTTCTGAAAGATTCCTTACACAAGTTTCTAAATGCCGTTCTCATGTTAGCCAACCTGGCATATGCCACTGATGTTATCCTCTTGATATGAGCTTCATGGGACAGGTCTGGCGTGATATAAACCCCCAGATCTTTCTCTCTCTCTGACTCCTGAAGTATTTCATCTCCCAAATGATACCTTGTATCTGGGCTCCTGCTTCCTACCCCTATCTTCATTACACTGCATTTGCTTGGGTTAAGCTTTTTAACAACCATTTGTTCGACCATTCCTGCAGCTTGTCCAGGTCTTCTTGAAGCCTCAAGCTGTTCTCCTCTGTCTAAATCCTTCTCATAATTTTGGCGTAGTCAGCAAACATTGAGAGGAATGAGTCTATACCCTCTGGGAAATCATTTACGTATATCAGAAACAGGATAGGTCCGAGAACAGAGCCCTGTGGGACTCCACTGGTGACTTTATGCCAACCTGAGGTCTCACCCCTCACTGTAACTCTTTGCTTCCTATTGCTTAGGTACTCCCTTATCCACTGGAGCGCCCTACCAGTTACTCCTGCCTGTCTCTCCAGCTTATGTACCAGCCACTTATGCGGTACTGTGTCAAAGGCTTTCCGACAATTCAAGAAAATGCAGTCCACCCAGCCCTCTCTTTCTTGCTTAATCTGTGTCACCTGGTCATAGAATTCTGTTAAGCCAGTCAGGCAAGATTTACTCTCCCTGAACCCATGTTGTTGATTTCTCACGAAGTCCCTTCTCTCCAGATGTGCTATCAAGTTTTTTCTCACGATCT
>NC_091168.1:44171090-44208590 GCF_040958095.1 Procambarus clarkii | reverse complement strand
CTGTCTCTCCAGCTTATGTACCAGCCTCTTATGCGGTACTGTGTCAAAGGCTTTCCGACAATCCAAGAAAATGCAGTCCGCCCAGCCCTCTCTTTCTTGCTTAATGTTTGTCACCTGGTTATCTTCTTGAGGTCATCTTGAGATGATTTCGGGGCTTTGTTTTTTAGTGTTCCCGCGGCCCGGTCCTCGACCAGGCCTCCACCCCCAGGAAGCAGCCCATGACAGCTGACTAACACCCAGGTACCTATTTTACTGCTAGGTAACAGGGGCATAGGGTGAAAGAAACTCTGCCCATTGTTTCTCGCCGGCGCCTGGGATCGATTTGGTTGTGACAAAGTGTGTATGTGTGTGTACTCACCTAGTTGTACTCACCTAGTTGTGTTTGCGGGGGTTGACCTCTGGCTCTTTGGTCCCGCCTCTCAACTGTCAATCAATAGGTGTACAGGTTCCTGAGCCTATTGGGCTCTATCATATCTACACTTGAAACTGTGTATGGAGTCAGCAGTTTCAAGTGTAGATATGATAGAGCCCAATAGGCTCAGGAACCTGTACACCTGTTGATTAACAGTTGAGAGGCGGGACCAAAGAGCCAGAGCTCAACCCCCGCAAGCACAACTAGGTGAGTACAACTAGGTGAGTACACACACACACACACACACACACACACACTTTGTCACAACCAAATCGATCCCAGGCGCCGGCGAGAAACAATGAGCAGAGTTTCTTTCACCCTATGCCCCTGTTACCTAGCAGTAAAATAGGTTCCTGGGTGTTAGTCAGCTATCACGGGCTGCTTCCTGTGTGTGTGTGTATGTGTGTGTGTGTGTGTGTGTAGTCAGTGGTAGGGGAGAGTTGGAGTGGGGGGGGGGGGAGTGTTTTGGGAGAGTGAGATGGGGGTTAAGAGGAGGTTGGTGAGGTGTCGTCTTCAGATTATGGCGGGGGATTAGCGGCTTATCTGGGTTCCCAGTAAGCTCACAGATGCTGTCCCTGTTTCCTGTCTACCACTTACAATTGTAATACTGAATGGAATGCAATGGTGTCTATGATATGATATTATATAATGACTGGTAAGGTGAATACACAGCGGGTCGTCGGTAATCCTGTGTGATCTTCAGGTCTCCACGTGGGTCCCAGCTGATGCGACTGATGCTGCCTTAAGAAGTCGATCTTCACTAGTTATCTTCTCTAAATTCACTAAGATAATTCACAACGAGATGTGATCAATGTGTTGCATTACAATGCCACTGTTCGATTTACACTGTCCCGATTCTCACTGCACAGTATACCCGCTCCCTTGAACCCTATTGTTCCCTCGGTATACGCGGACCACTGACCCTACACGTCTGTTCCCTGTCAAGGCTGACCCAAGTGTGTGTGTGTGTTTATTTGTGGAATTGTGTAGTTGTGTATTTAATGTATATGCGCTAGTTATGTATTGTTCATATATATATGGGCTAGTTGTGTATTGAATATATTTTTGGGTAAGTTCCGTATTAATTGTCTATATGTTGTAATTGTATTTTGTGTGAGTTGTATATTGTGCTCTTTGTGTATTTACATATTTGGGTTAGTTATGTATGGCACGTATTTGTGCTGGATATTTATTTGATTGTATTTATGAAAGTTGTGTAACAATAATTGTGAAAAATGTATTACAAATGCGCAAGTTGTGTATTAATTGCGCATGTTGTGTAATTGTATATGGATGAGTTGTGTGTTTACATCTGTTGTGTATTGATTGTCATTGCGCAAGTTATGTAATTATATAGTAACTTTGCTTGTATTAATTGTACAAAGATGTGTTATAATTACACAATTTGTGTAATAATTATTCTGGTTTTATAATCGCTTTGTCTGAATAGTGTATTATGCAAGTTGTGTTTTTAATTTGCTGAAGTGGAACGGGTGCAACTGTATTGTTTGTGTGAATTGTGTATTTGTGTAAGTTCTGTATATGTAATTTGATAAAAAATAGATCTTCATGTGCAAGTACGGAAGTGTATTTTGGTTTATGAGACAATGTGTGAGTATTTTGTGAAAAATTATGTTTGGGAAACTGTAATTTTAGTGAAAGCACATTTTTGATTGTAGGGGCATGTATGCAATTTGTTATAGTTATACAAATACCATACTTCGTGTAACTGTTATACTTTGAGTGTATATGTAATATATGTGTAAATGGTATATTTTGTGTGCAACTGATATAGTTTGCATATAAATGACAAATTTTGTCTGTAAATGGCATATTTTTGTGTGTAAACGATATATTTTATGTGTAAATTACATATTTTGTGCGTAAATGTCATATCTGGTGTGTAAATGTTGTATTGGATTCATATAGCATAAATTACATCTGATTAATGTGGCAATGGTGGCAAAAACCATTGTCTTCCAATTGTCTACCTAAAAACCAATTGCCAAAACAGGCTATTGCTTATGTGTGTGTATGGGTTGTTGAGTATGTGTAGGTATGTATGTATGCATGTATTTGTGACTGTTGGTTTAGAAACAAGTCAGCTGATTCGCGTAGCAAGATTAGGATTTTTGGGGTGTAGAAATGTTTAGCCTATGAATATAGTGGTATATGTGTGTGTGTATGTATATGTATGTGTATAAAGTATATATGGAAGCTGATCATAATTACATTTCACCTTTGTAAATGCACATTAATGACACTATGTAAAAGACACATCGAACACTTTTTGTAGGGCATACGTAAATCTGTGTGTCTATGTATTTACGTATGAAGGTTAGCTTAGCATTTTAAAAGCACCGAATCACCTTCTGTGGTTGATTGTTCAATAAACCCTTGAACTATATGTTTAACACATCTCTAACCCTGTCCATGGAGGACAGAAGAAAATGTATATATGCTGGTTAGCATTGTAAATGTGTGGCCACGTCTGTGGTAGAAAATATTAAAAAAATTAAATATATAGTGGCTAGCATCCAACTGAGTTGTTAGAAGCATAAATTGCAGTGAGACATTTGGACAGCTATTTGATGGATGTGAGGACAGTTGACTAGCCTGTGAACACAGCTACTAATCCTCTGAGCTGCCAGATGTATGGCAACTACTTGCGGATTATAGTACGATATCTAGCTATAGCGTTTCATAATTGCTGATGTGTATAAAACTAGAATGTGAGCAATTTATTATAAACAATTATTGTAAACTAATATTGGAAGTGGGGTCCCTTGATTGTTTTAAGCATAGGTTGGACACATATATGAATGAGATTGGTGGATATATATAGGAGCTGCATCGTTTGGGCCAATAGGCCTTCTGCAGTTACCTTTATTCTTATGTTTAGTTCATCTGCTATGCTGCCTGTGATGAAGTTAGGTTAGGTGCAGGGGATGGATAGTCTAGCCATTTTTTTTAATAATAACATTAATATACTATATAATTACACAGGCTGCCAAGGCCTCATTGTGCATCTTTGTGACGTCACTCATAGTTGAACAGTCGGGTTGCAGTGGAGCCTTAACACTTATCTGTTAATGGGTGACCATACTCTTTTCCGATACTGAGGCAGCTTGTGTGACGTCACTAAAACAACAACAACGGGTCTGTAGAAATGTATTTGTTTTTGTTTTATAATAGGTTAGGTAAAGTTGGTTTGATAGGGCTTATGAATTGAATAACTGAAAAAAAATATGAGCAATGAGTGAAATATACGAGCAAAGGCATCAGAGCATCGCCTATGATGACACAGAGTACAGTTGAGGTATTGAGAGAGATTAAGAGATTGCACTAGTGTGTAACCCTCCTAGAAGCCGCATGTGCGACTTTGGCTAAAAGCTGTAAGCTCATTGGGCGATCAAACCGCATTACAGATTAATCCGCATTAGGGATTAGAATATCAGAATGAAGGTAACTGCAGAAGGCCTATTTAGAAACATGCGAGGCAGCTTTTACTCATTGTAGTTCATACATATGTGTACTGAATGAGTATTTTGATTTGTTATATGCAACAGTAAGGTGCAGGAGGCATGTTTTTGAGCGAATTTGAGACGAATTTGAAATTAAAAATAAATGGCTGAGTGTTGGTTTTTGAAAAATTATGTATTCACATGAACTTGGAATACTACTGAATTCCCTATTGAAGTGTCCTTGTCAAAGCTTAAAATAAAGCTTAAATTATATTCTCTAAAAAGGCAAAGAAATAGGTGGTTGACATGATAGAGGTTTGAGTGAATGGGCATGGCAAAAGGGGATATTAATAGCCTATTAATACTATAAACACGAGACAGAACACGATACAATGGGTATAAATTAGATAAGTTTTAGATTTAGGAAAAAGACCTGGGTAAATACTGGTTCGATAACAGGTGGGAATTCATTTCTTACGTTAATATGAGATCTTTGCTAGAAAATTATTTCCTTATTGAGAAAAACGAGCTTATAATGGATAACGTTATAGTACATTAGGCTTGACAGAAGGCAGCCTTTTAATCCCCTTTGCTATAAATAATGAAATTGGGAATAAATACACTATAACAGAAAATGGAATTATTCAGTGAAGATGAAGACTGTATGACGTCATTGACCATTAGCGATGTCTGTGCAGGGTCACCAGGCTAACGAAAATTAAGTGCGACAAAATCCTCTTGAGTCAAATGGCAGGGAGAAGGAGGGCGCCTTTCCATTCCCATTTTTGGAAAATAATATATGATTGAAGGGAGAGATTGATAACCAATATGAAGATATGAAAACATCCTGCGCCAATCACTGGCAGGGGGACAAAATGCAAGAAAAACTGTGCAAATAACCGGCCTGGGAAAAAAGCAAAATTGCCAGTCATTGGGGCCATTCCGACTACTGTGGTTGTTGGTGATGGTCCTGGGTGTTAGTGGTTCTGGTTATTAGTGATTGTGGTTGTTGTTGGTTGTGGTTATTAGTGATTGTGGTTGTTGTTGGTTGTGGTTGTTGTTGTTGGTTGTTGTTGTTGGTGGAGGTTGAGATGTTGTTGGTGGTGGTTGAGTTGTTGTTGGTGGTTGTTGGTAGTGGTTGAGTTGTTGTTGGTGGTGGTAGTTGTTGTTGGTGGTGGTAGTTGTTGTTGGTTGTTTTTGTTGGTGGTGGTTGAGTTGTTGTTGGTGGTGGTTGAGTTGTTGGTGGTGGCTGTAGGTGGTGGTTGAGTTGTTGTTGTTGGTGGTGGTTGAGTTGTTGGTGGTGGTTGAGTTGTTGGTGGTGGTTGTTGGTGGTGGTTGAGTTGTTGTTAGCGGTGGTGGCTGTTGGTGGTTGTTGTTGTTAGTGGTTGTTGTTTATGGTGGATGAGTTGTTGTTGTTGGTGGTGGTGTACTCACCTAATTGTGCTTGCGGGGGTTGAGCTCTGGCTCTTTGGTCCCGCCTCTCAACCGTCAATCAACAGGTGTACATGTTCCTGAGCCTATTGGGCTCTATCATATTTTCACTTGAAACTGTGTATGGAGTCAGCCTCCACCACATCGCTTCCCAATGCATTCCATTTGTCAACCAATCTGACACTAAAAAAGTTCTTTCTAATATCTCTGTGGCTGACTTGGGCACTCAGTTTCCACCTGTGTCCCATAGTGCGTGTGCTCCTTGTGTTAAATAGCCTGTTTTCATCTACCCTCTCGATTCCCTTGAGAATCTTGAATGTGGTGATCATGTCCCCCCTAACCCTTCTGTCTTCCAAGGAAGTGAGGTTTAATTCCCGTAGTCTCTCCTCGTAGCTCATACCTCTCAGCTCGGGTACTAGTCTGGTGGCAATCCTTTGAATCTTTTCCAGTATAGTCTTATGCTTGACTAGATATGGACTCCATGCTGGAGCCGCATACTCGAGGATTGGCCTGACATATGTGGTATATAATGTTCTGAAAGACTCCTTTCACAAGTTTCTAAATGCCGTTCTTATGTTAGCCAACCTGGCATATGCTGCTGATGTTATTTGGGAGATGAAGTATTTCATCTCCCAAATGATACCTAGCATCTGGTCTCCTGCTTCCTACCCCTATCTTCATTACATTACATTTGCTTTGGTTAAACTCTAACAACCATTTGTTCGACCATTCCTGCAGACCAAGTGTGTGGTGGTGACGGTGGTGTGTGGTGGTGATGGTGGTGTGTGGGGGGGGGGGATGACGGTGTGTACTCACCTAATTGTGCTTGCGGGGGTTGAGCTTTAGCTCTTTGGTCCCGCCTCTCAACTGTCAATCAACTGGTGTACAGATTCATGAGCCTACTGGGCTCTATCATATCTACATTTGAAACTGTTTATGGAGTCAGTCTCCACCACATCACTTCCTAGTGCATTCCATATATTAACTACTCTGACACTGAAAAAATTCTTTCTAACGTCTCTGTGGCACATCTGGGTACGAGGTTTCCACCTGTGTCCCCTTGTTCGTGTCCCACCCGTGCTGAAGAGTTTGTCTTCGTCCACCCTGTCAATTCCCCTGAGAATTTTGTAGGTGGTTATCATGTCTTCCCTAACTCTTCTGTTTTCCAGGGATGTGAGATTCAGCTCCTTTAGGTTTTCCTCGTAGCTCATTCCTCTCAGTTCCGGGACGAGCCTGATGGCATACCGTTGAATCTTCTCTAAATTGTCTTGTGTTTAGCTAGGTATGGACTCCAGGCTGGAGCTGCATACTCCAGGATTGGTCTTATATAAGTGGTATACAGGGTTCTGGACGATTCCTTACACAAGTTTCTAAGGGCAGTTCTTATGTTGGCCAGTCTAGCATATGCCGCTGATGATATTCTTTTGATGTGGACCTCTGGGGACAGGTTCGGTGTGATATCAACCCCAAGATCTTTCTTTCTATTTGACTTTTGCAGGATTTTACCTCCCAGATGATACCTTGTGTTCAGCCTTCTGCTCCCGTCGCCTTCTTCTTGAGGTTATCTTGAGATGATTTCGGGGCTTTAGTGTCCCCGCGGCCCGGTCCTCGACCAGGCCTCTACCCCCAGGAAGCAGCCCGTGACAGCTGACTAACACCCAGGTACCTATTTTACTGCTAGGTAACAGGGGCATAGGGTGAAAGAAACTCTGCCCATTGTTTCTCGCCGGCGCCCGGGATCGAACCCGGGACCACAGGATCACAAGTCCAGCGTGCTGTCCGCGCGGCCGACCGTCTCCCTTATTGCATTACCTTACACTTTCCTGAGTTAAACTTTAGCAGCCATTTTCTAGACCATTCCTCCAGTTTGTCCAGGACATCCTGTAGTCTCTGTCTATCTTCATCCGTCTTGATTCTTCTCATAATTTTTGCATCATCAGCAAACATTGAGAGGAACGAGTCTATACCCACCGGAAGATCATTAACATAGGTTAGAAACAGGATGGGTCCAAGAACTGAGCCCTATGGGACTCCGCTGGTGACAACTCGCCACTCTGATGTCTCCCCCCTCACCGTTACTCGCTGTTTCCTGTTGCTTAAGTACTCCCTTATCCACTGGAGCACTTTCCCTTTTACTCCTGACTGCTGCTCCAACTTTGTTAACAGCCTTTTATGGGGTAAAACGTCTAAGAGTGGTGTGTGGTGGTGACGGTTGGGAGTGGTGATGACGGTGGTGTGTGGTGGTGACGGTGGTGTGTGGTGGTGACGGTTGGGAGTGGTGGTGACGGTGGTGTATGGTGGTGACGGTGGTGTGTGGTGGTGACGGTGGTGTGTGGTGGTGACGGTGGTGTGTGGTGGTGACGGTGGTGTGTGGTGGTGACGGTGGTGTGTGGTGGTGACGGTGGTGTGTGGTGGTGACGGCTGGGAGTGGTGGTGACGGTGGTGTGTGGTGGTGACGGTGGTGTGTGGTGGTGATGGTTGGGAGTGGTGGTGACGGTTGGGAGTGGTGGTGACGGTGGTGTGTGGTGGTAACTGTGGTGTGTGGTGGTGACGGTTGGGATGTAACGGAGGGTGGGGGAAATGGCTCTATCTTGTCCATTATTCCACCCCCCAGTTAACTAACGAGGCCGGGGGAAACAGCTCTCTCTAGTCCGTTATCCCGTCCCCAGTTAGCTAACTATTCTAGAGCACTCCCAGAGTTCCCAAGGCAACCTCTCTCGTTCAGCACCTTGTAACCTAGGTATTTGACTACCTAGGTGCTAAGACTACAAGGCGCCGTAACTGGATCAGCTACCCGAAATTCTAGAGAGAACTCTAGAATACATTTCACTGCCACAAACGTATAAGAGGAAACGAAAGGAAAGAAATGAATAGTGAAGTAATTAGTGAGGGTTTGGGGTGAGAGAGGTAGAGAGGTGGGAGGGTCATTAGTTGAAAGTGAGAGTTTAGAGAGGGGTGGAAAGAGAGGAGTGGATAGGTAGAAGTAGAAGAGTAGATAGTAGAAGACGAAATGCTGCCACCATCCATTCTAGACCATTACATACAAGACAAGGAATGGCACTTGTCTGTATCACAATATTCACAAAAGATGTTATCAAGGTCATTATTAGTATGTCCCATCTTTATCATGTATCAACTCCAATCATGTACTCATTAAATCATGAAACCAGTAATCACAGAGGCTTTCTCACCTCAACTCAACTCTAGGGAACACAAAGGCAATGTAGATAATAAATTCAATTATATTTCACATACTAAGTATCATAATTTAAGCAATGTTCAAGATATATATATGTAAAGTGAGTCATCCTCCAAGAATCTGAGAACACTACAACTGACTGCCCCTGATCATCACACAACCCTTGTAAAACACGACCAAGTCACCTTAATGTTCAACTCACCAAGTGTGTGCCTATAGTTGAATAGAGGGGGAGGGGAGAGTCTGCAGCTGTCAGGCAGCTTCACCCCCGTCCGACCGACAGCCTGTCTCGGCTGTTGTCCTCCTGCTCTGCTGCCTGGTCTTCTGTCTTGTTAATGCTCTCGAATCGATCGCTCTCCGAGTATATATTGGGGAACCTAGTAGCTAACTCCGCCCACAAGTAGATAGCCTCCGGCTCTCTACCAAGCCACTCCTTAAACGTCGGCATGTTTGAAGGCTACCAGGCTCCAATTATAAGATTAGTAGAAGTAAGGTGAAATTCGCATGATCTGACCTCAGGTCACTTGGGGTCATTAACTCTTAGAGGTGTGACTTTCCGGTGGACAAACTGGCGCCTTCTCAAATTCTTGTCTGTGACTCATGTACTCTATGTATGTATTAAATACAACTAAACCAAACACTTTTACAGTGTTACATCTCCCCTTCTCCCCGAAATAAAGTTTTTGCAACACTGCTAAAGCAAGCTAGCTGTGTGCAACAACTTTATTAACGAAAAAAAAAAATGCATCCTAGCTAAACAAATATACATCATCCTACTCTAAAAATGAAATATGTAGACAGACGTCCATTGTCTCTGGCTGGGCGACGTCACTGCTTGGTCTTGTAGATAGTCCTGTACCACATTTCTTCCACACAACTGCCTCCGTCGCTTCTCCGTCGTTAACGCACAACAACCCTTGGTCAACCAGAAAGCCGTTACTACTTGAACTGCGCACAGGACCGTGGAATTCGGTTGTCCCAGCTGATCTGTAATTGGCTCTACGTCAGTTACCATGAGAGACGTATATTGGGGTTTTTCACAGCTATAGGGACTACAAGGTTCGAGACCTTCATATAGTTGCCAAACATAGAAATCCCATCCTACTTCTCCTGCCTGTTGCTCCAGCACGCCTCCTTCAGAGAGCCACTTCTGACAGCCACATCAAGTCCGAACGACACAGGAAGAATCACTCAACAGAGCAACATGCTTGCAGGAGGGGCGGCCAGTTAAGGCAAACGATCCTGTCTTGCAATTACACTCCATGCAATGATGCTGACACCAGCAAGGGACACTAGGCATCGTGTCTCACTCAGCTTGTCTTATCTTCTGCTTTCTTCTCTCCTCTTTCTTCTCTCTCTTCCTTCTTCTCTCTTCTTTCTTCCTCCTCCCATGGGTCTTTGACAAGCGACGTGGGGTCCATTGGGGTCCGTCAGTCCTGGGGTACATCCTGGGTAGACCGATGTTGGTGGGACAGACTGGAGTCGTTGTTGTTCCTCTTCCATCTTTACTGGGTCGTCTACAGAACGACCTGGGGTCCACTGGGGGCCCGTCCGTCTTGGGGTCCACTGGGGTCCGTCCGTCTTGGGGTCCGTCCGTCTTGGGGTCCGTCCGTCCTGGGGTCCACTGGGTAGACCCATGTTGACCGACCGAGAGGGCTGCATCTTGGGGTCCCCGGGGTGGTGGAGCCATGACCTCCAGGTAGTGGGCTGGTCGTCGAGGTGGTGATAACCGCCCATGAGTATGGTACACCGTAGCCGTCTCTTTCTTCTGTATGTGCGCCTCACCTCTCTTCTGGCTCCAACCTGTGAATGAACAGAAAGGCAACAATACCGTGCTCCCAAAATGTTGTGTAACCCTGTAGTTTGTATAGGGTTTACACAGTCCAGTCATAAAACTCTCCTCCTGGTAACAACTACACTTAAATTTTTAAAATAATCCAATTAACATTGAATGATACTGACTTGGTGGAACATAAAACAGCAACAGAGTAAAGTTTAGAGAAGAGAGAATAAGGTCGTCACTACTTTTAACTTGTCACTAAATGAATCTCCACAAAAAATATCAATACTAATAGAGACAAAACACTAGCCTAACTTAACTGTACCGTTCTTAATCTTAAGTACTTAAACAGCCGTTACTCCCACCCTTAACCTACAGCCACCTACGTGACCCAGAGTGTTTTCCTAGCTTCTCCGCCGATCAACAACTCCAAACTTTTGCCACCCCTGTGACCAGACTATCTAACGTCGAGCGTCCCCAACGTGAAGTCTACTGACATACTAAGCCTCCCCCTAGCATGCTGTACAATACCAGTACACCTCGGGTTATTGCGTTCAAATGGAGTAAAACAGTCGATCGCAATAATCTGAGCAGAAAAACCACTTAAAACCACTTAAGAACTACACCTGCCACTCCCCAACTGACCTGGAGACCAGCGGTGGCTGGGTGTCCCCCTGGGACATGCGAGGTCACCTGTCACACTCAGGTGAGCTCTACTACCACCAACCGCCAAGTCCCCAAATCACCAAATCTTATCACTAACATAAATCACTACACTCGCAAGTTCTGGAGAACATTCCCTGAACTTCACAAAACTCACAAACTCACTAAACCACAACGCCAGAGAATCACTATCTCCTAAACTGAAAAAAAACTCGCTAACTCGCGAATATTAAACACCTGTCAAGATCTCCCTGATAGCGCCTGAGCGGCAAAAGACACGTGGGACTGAACAACGTTAAATGAACACTACCATAAACATTGTTCAACACCGCTGCCATCATTGTAACGGGGGGTGGGGGAAATGGCTCAATCTTGTCCATTATTCCACCCCCCAGTTAACTAACGAGGCCGGGGGAAACAGCTCTCTCTAGTCCGTTATCCCGTCCCCAGTTAGCTAACTATTCTAGAGCACTCCCAGAGCTCCCAAGGCAACCTCTCTCGTTCAGCACCTTGTAACCTAGGTATTTGACTACCTAGGTGCTAAGACTACAAGGCGCCGTAACTGGATCAGCTACCCAAAACTCTAGAGAGAACTCTAGAATACATTTCACTGCCACAAACGTATAAGAGGAAACGAAAGGAAAGAAATGAATTGTGAAGTAATTAGTGAGGGTTTGGGGTGAGAGAGGTAGAGAGGTGGGAGGGTCATTAGTTGAAAGTGAGAGTTTAGAGAGGGGTGGAAAGAGAGGAGTGGATAGGTAGAAGTAGAAGAGTAGATAGTAGAAGACGAAATGCTGCCACCATCCATTCTAGACCATTACATACAAGACAAGGAATGGCACTTGTCTGTATCACAATATTCACAAAAGATGTTATCAAGGTCATTATTAGTATGTCCCATCTTTATCATGTATCAACTCCAAACATGTACTCATTAAATCATGAAACCAGTAATCACAGAGGCTTTCTCACCTCAACTCAAATCTAGGGGACACAAAGGCAATGCAGATAATAAATTCAATTATATTTCACATACTAAGTATCATAATTCAAGCAATGTTCAAGATATATATATGTAAAGTGAGTCATCCTCCAAGAATCTGAGAACACTACAACTGACTGCCCCTGATCATCACACAACCCTTGTAAAACACGACCAAGTCACCTTAATGTTCAACTCACCAAGTGTGTGCCTATAGTTGAATAGAGGGGGAGGGGGAGAGTCTGCAGCTGTCAGGCAGCTTCACCCCCGTCCGACCGACAGCCTGTCTCGGCTGTTGTCCTCCTGCTCTGCTGCCTGGTCTTCTGTCTTGTTAATGCTCTCGAATTGATCGCTCTCCGAGTATATATTGGGGAACCTAGTAGCTAACTCCGCCCACAAGTAGATAGCCTCCGGCTCTCTACCAAGCCACTCCTTAAACGTCGGCATGTTTGAAGGCTACCAGGCTCCACTTATAAGATTAGTAGAAGTAAGGTGAAATTCGCATGATCTGACCTCAGGTCACTTGGGGTCATTAACTCTTAGAGGTGTGATTTTCCGGTGTACAAACTGGCGCCTTCTCAAATTCTTGTCTGTGACTCATGTACTCTATGTATGTATTAAATACAACTAAACCAAACACTTTTACAGTGTTACAGGGAGTGGTGGTGACGGTGGTGTGTGGTGGTGACGGTTGGGAGTGGTGGTGATGGTGGTGTGTGGTGGTGACGGTGGTGTGTGGTGGTGACGATGGTGTGTGGTGGTGACGGTGGTGTGTGGTGGTGACGGTGGTGTGTGGTGGTGACGGTGGTGTGTGGTGGTGATGGTGGTGTGTGGTGGTGACGGTGGTGTGTGGTGGTGACGATGGTGTGTGGTGGTGACGGTGGTGTGTGGTGGTGATGGTGGTGTGTGGTGGTGACGGTGGTGTGTGGTGGTGACGGTGGTGACGATGGTGTGTGGTGGTGACGGTGGTGTGTGGTGGTGACGGTGGTGTGTGGTGGTGACGGTGGTGTGTGGTGGTGACGGTGGTGTGTGATGGTGACGGTGGTGTGTGGTGGTGACGGTGGTGTGTGGTGGTGACGGTAGTGTATGGTGGTGACGGTGGTGTGTGGTGGTGACGGTGGTGTGTGGTGGTAACGGTTGGGAGTGGTGGTAACGTTTGGGAGTGGTGGTGACGGTTGGGAGTGGTGGTGACGGTGGTGTGTGGTGGTGACGGTTGGGAGTGGTGGTAACGTTTATGAGTGGTGGTGACGGTGGTGTGTGGTGGTGACGGTGGTGTGTGGTGGTGACATTTGGGAGTGGTGGTGACGGTGGTGTGTGGTGGTGACGTTTGGGAGTGGTGGTGATGGTGGTGTGTGGTGGTGACGGTGGTGTGTGGTGGTGATGGTGGTATGTGGTGGTGAGGGTGGTGTGTGGTGGTGACGGTGGTGTGTGGAGGGGGGTGTGACGGTGGTGTGTGGTGGTGACAGTGGTGTGTGGTGGTGACGGTGGTGTGTGGTGGTGAAGAGTCCAACCCAGCCTTAGAGTATATGAAAGACACCATATTTCCAAAAAACTCGCACATCTCAACAAAGCTCATCTACCACAGAGTTGCAGAAGGTGAGTAGATTATTTGGTGACAGATAGAGCCACCTATGTAGGGTAATCAGATTAGAAAATCAGAAGCGGGGAGCCACATAGTGCCACTCCATATTAGGTCACCCAAGGTGTGAGTGGTAGCAGTCGAAAAAACAGTGAAGATAGGTATCTATTATGTGCCACTATGATCATGTTCATTTATACAGTAAAGTATGACAATATATTTAAGTAAAAATGAATTTATTTGTATAATAAACACTCGTGGGTGAGTGCCAGTTACGCCCCCACATTCCTCTATGGGGCAGGTGTAAAACAGGTTCCTCCCGGTGAGGGTGGTCGCCCGTACCCTTCCTCGCACCTAATGGCCTTGACTTTACCGTAACAGAGTTCCACACCCAGCGGAGGTTGAGTGGGTCTTATATAGGGGTATTAAATTATAAATCTCCTCCAGGGGTTAAAAAAAATCAAAGAATTTATTAATGTTTTATTAGGTAAAAATCACAAATGATGTATAAGAAGTTAATTATGACCCCTATCCCTCTCCCCCCTCCACCTCCCCTTCCTCATCTGAGTAGAATTCTGACGTCTCCCCATCCGTGGTGAGTGGGGGGAGGTCTTGACCCCCTCCCCCCTCTCTTGGGGGAGTGGGGTGAGTTGGCTGGTTGCCTTTTGGACGACTTTCCTTCTGACTCTCATCTGAAGTGTTCTGGAAAGAGATGGGGAAAATAATTTATAGGACTATATCTTTTATTTGAAAAATATTCTATTTCCTCTAAGAACAGTTAGTACATACCTCTCCCCCTGCAGGAGCGACCTTGTGTCCTCTACAGCAGGCATCATCAATTAGGGTACGTAACAGCATCTTGTTTGGGGCAGACCTTCCTCGTAGAATTACTACTCTACAAATGTGGACAGGTCCTAAGAATTGCACTGAAAAAAAAGAAGAGGTAAAATAGAGGTTGAGCAAACTTTCTATTGTGGGAAAAAAAATAAATCTTTACCAGAAAGTGAGGGTAATACTAACCAGGCCCTTCAAGGACTTCAATCTTCCCTGTGTGTGTTTCTGGGGAGACGCCTTCCATTTGTAGGATAAGGGGGATGGGGGTCTTCTAGGGAGGTTGTGGGGTGAGAGGTGTTTTATATGGGGGTAATCCCCCTGTTAGGTGGGTTGCCTAGCTAACAAAAATATTCTCTACACCACCTATAAGAACCAACCCTTACTCCTCTACAAAATGTCCTAACACAGTGATGTTTCATAGGAAAATATCGTCTCGCATAAGCGAGGGCACGTTTATCATTTAATTTTAAACTAACGCTTGAAAATACATTATGTAAGTAATGTACTGTTGAAGGCAACCCCAGGTGACTCACCCTATGGACGAACATTACGCAATACAGTCCACAAGCAAGGGTAAAATCACTCTGGAGTCTGTAGCACATTCCAAACACCTTTGTTATTGTGTTAGTTTTAATAAATCCTTGAAAATAATGTCCATAAGTAACCGCCGACATTGCATAACTATCGAAAAAAAACATTCGATGTTTAACTTTATCAACATAAATAGCTACCCAATGTCCCATAGTTAATCTGCTATGTGATGGTAAAATATTAGTTATGAGAACAATAGGTTTTCTTGATGAGATATTTAAATGTTCTATTTCATCAGCATTATAACAACCTAGGTAGAGTGCTCGATCCCCTAGATTATTTTTTAAATTAATATTTATATCATTACAATTCATTATGTTTTTAAGCTCGCACGTCACACAGAACAGTTCTCTGTCCGTCGATGGATAGTACCCCGGTCGTTTCCCCAAACAGTAAAACCAGCCTGTTATATGTAACACCACCACCAAACTCAAGCTCCATACGCAAGTTGCCAGATTTCTCCACAGGGAGGGAATCCTTTGTTTGAATGGTGGTTAAGTCAAAGGCGAATATCGATCTTCCCTTATTAAAAGTGTCATAGGCTAGAAGTGAATCACGCTCTAAGCCTAATGTCTTCAAAGTTTCGTAATAAAGGCGGGCATAATGATTGTCGAAATCACCACCAATTCGGTAAATTGCATTATTGTTCAAATACATGGCGATATTTTTCAGTTTTGCATTTTCAAAATATAATCCATTACCTTGGTGAAGGCCAGCGAAATAATTCATTGGCACAATTACCATGAATATCCTGTGAGGAATTACTTGCGCCCAAGGCTGATCAATTAAGAGACTAGTTTGATTCCCTGCTAGGACATATGTTTTAGAAATGGTTTTATTGAAAGTATAGCTTATGGGGTCGGGGGATGCTAACAGTGAGCTGTTTAAGGCTAGGTAAGCACTTGGGTAGGGGAACACTCCTGTTACCCACAACTTAGCATAATCCATATGCAGCCGATACTTAGAGCCATCGTCCACACTTGTATTTAGCACCCAAGCATGTGGGGAGAGCTCCAATCTTAGGCGCACATCTATATTATCTAATATGTATTGGTCTAGGGTTGTTACGTCCAATAGTAGGGGAAAACACATTGACAATCCTTTACCTTTTAAATCGGTCATAAATTTTTTATCCTTGGCGGTTGCCCCAGTAAAAAATGTATTAGTAAATTCGTTAGGGATTACACCATCATCACTCCAGTCCCTACGAAAGGCTCCAATCCTCCCCAAGGAAGACATTTTTGATGGAGGCATGGAGGTAATTAATTTAATAAACGACCAATAATTAAAATTAGAATTTGTTTCAACTACCTGCTCTCCTAAAAACACCTGAACACCTTTAAACATGGTATTTGACAACCCATTAACAAATTCCACATGGTCATCCTCTTCCAATTTTGTGGTATCGTCATCTTTCGTTAAAGATACCTTAAAATCTATAACAATATTAGCTAAATCTAAGAAGGCGCCCTGGGTTCCGGGGATGCGGAATTCTAAGTAATTATCCCGCAAACGTTGATTAATAGGTAGGTTAACAGGTAGAATGTCTATTTGCTGTGTGGAGGCAATTGAACTCTCCACATTACGTATTCTGTTACTTCTAGGAAATTGGTCAATAATACTGGAAGTATAATATTCTACAGGGATTTTCAACCCAGCTCCACTAGCCTCCGCCATGATCTCCTCCGAAAGGTGAAGTATGACTGCTTACTGTAGTGAAAATACATCATTTTTATACCCAAGGGCTCGTTTACATTTATTATTTTTATTTTTTCTTCTCCTAGAGAGTCTTTTAATTTTCCCGCCTGCTACCAATTTCTTCCCCACAGTCTTAAGAGCATCAATACCGTGAGTTCTCAGAGCGCTCTTTACATCCCGTCTACCACTGGTTAAATCACCAAGAACATTTTTCCCAAAATCGATAGCAGTCGGCGTTACAGTTTTCATGAAAAATGGTATGGCTCGTCGAGCCAAGCCGGCTAAGGTCCCAAAAAAACCACCACCAGATCTGAGATAAGGCGCTTGGAATGTGCGTATGTCATTCATCGCTCCCCCCCTCACCCCGTATCTCCCAGAGAGGGGGGAGAAGATCTCCCCATACTCCTTCTGGGAGGGTGTGTGGAAAGGTACTCGCATCCCGACTCCTCTTCTTATAATAACCGATGATGTGGTAAACACTTCTATATATATATATATATATATATATATATATATATATATATATATATATATATATATATATATATATATATATATATATATATATATATATTTATATTTATATAGATTATATTGTTATACCTTAGGGCGGAGGTGTAAGACTACCGTAACCGACCTCCCATCTTCAAAACTAACCTTTCGCCCAAACTGATCTGTTATCTTAATGCTCACCTTCTCCAACGTGTTAGTATTTAATGTCTTGTACACTAGGGGGTGAGCCCCTCTAGAATAAGAGTCATGATAATTGATTGCATCTAAGATATTTACAATTTGTCCCCCGTAACGATCCGGCTCGATGACGTCACTATAAATGAGTAAATAGTCACAACCTCCGTCATTGTCTGGGGGGGATGAGGCCACGATCTTTGAGGCTGCTGTAATGTCATCTGATTTTGCCTGATAAATGGTGTATTTGCGACTGCTGTCAAAACCAAGTTCATTAGCTATTCTGTGTTTAAATTGAAGACTAAGAGAATATAAGGAACCAGTGCCTTCATTGTTAAGTGTAGAGGATAGTAATACTCGCTCTAAGGATTGATCATAGGTGAGGATTGGTTCTCTTTCTGAGAAGTATATTTTGAAATCACCTCGGAAGCTAAGCTTCATGTCGGTGATTATTTGTCGGCTAAGCTCACTCGTGATGAATGTGATGTTTCTGGATAATATGTTGGTTTTGGGGGTGAAGGTGTAGATGAGATGTTCTGGGCTTTTAGAAAGAGTTCCTCGCTTAAAAGTAGCATAGACGTCTATACCAGACTCCCCCTCATCCTTGATGATAGCGTTAATTCGTCTGGGTAGGAGTATGTTGACTAAGGCCACTTCATGTTTAATGGAAGGGTTTAAATGTAGAGTGGGGATGGTGTTTGTAAATGCTGAACTTGTGTTGTTGTATATATCTTCTTGGTCGAGGCTAGTGAGGTATATGTAGTGTTCCTCGTCCATTGTTAAGTTATGTACTGACTGGGGTGGGAATAAAACATCATTACTTATATTTTATTTTATTAATCTACTAAGGAAATATTACTTTTAAAAGAACTACAACAGGGGCAACTACATTTTGTTCCCCCATAACAAATTACATATAAAGAGCAGCAGCTGTTGGTACTGCTGTCGTCCGCTGCTGCCGCTGCCGCTGCTGCTGGGGGAGCTGTTGGTACCACTGACACCGCTGCCACCGCTGACGGTACTGCTGCTGCTGCTGCTGCTACCACCGCTGGAACCGTTGTAGTTGGTGGTACTGCTGCCGCTACCGTTACCGCTGCCGGCGATGATGGTACTGTTGCTGCCGCTGTCACCGCCGGAACTGCTGTAGTTGGTGGTACCGTTGCCGCTACCACTACCGCTGACAACACTGTCACCATCGTCGGTGGACCTGCTACTGCTACCACCACCGAAGCTGTTGTAGATGGAGGTACTGCTGTTGCTGCTGCTGCTGCTGCTGTTACTGACTGTGGCGGTGCTGGCACGTCTTCTTTGAGCGTTGATGGTTACAGCTTTCGTTGTTTTTTCGGTGATGAGGATAACAGGAATATTTCCTGTGACTCTCCATCGAGGATGGTGTCAATACGATGATTTGAGAGGGGGTCGAAGTCAATAGTGGTTTCGATCCGTCGTTTGGCCGTGCCAGATGTTGTGGGTGGGGGTGGAGCAGCGGTGGAGGTGGATGAGTACTCTTGTAGGTGTCTCTTCTTCCTGGGGGTGGCTGGTGGTGCTGGTGGTGTAGAACGAGAAGAGCTTCCTGGAGTGGTGGCACCCTCCCCCACCACTGCATCTAGGGTGATAGTTTTACTATCACCCTCTCCCCTGGGATCATCATTCGGGAGGGGTACCATCGATGGGGTGACGGTAGAGGGACGTTTGAGGATTACCAGCTCCTTGTTATGCTTGCCCAGCTCAGCGTTGAGCGAAATGAGCATGGGCCCGACGTCCTTGTGCCAGTTGTCCATGCCATCACGGGAGGCCCCCAGCCCATGGGGCACCACCAGCCGAAACATGGTTGGAGTTCTTACCATGAGATTGCCAACCTTTGTTAGGGCTGTTTTCAGCCAATATAGCCTATTCTTGGCAGTATCCAGGGTGACATTGGTGATGTAGTGGATGTCGGAGGAAGACTGCACTTGCTCCTGAGCTATAGGGTTGGACTCGAAGGGTGCTCCTGCGCCGAAAGCGGAAATTAGCGCCACGATGGTGGGGCGGAAGAACAAGACTGGCTCTTCGACAATGTCTTGACCGTCGGAGGGTAGGGGAGCTATCTTCACTTCGATGTCACCCGGGGTAGACCGGTAACGTATTGTGGCCCTGTTGACACGAGTCAGTCCTTCACGTTCCACACGGGCATAGTTGTAACATTTCCAAATTACACTTGCCAGTCCATAGGGACGCACAACAGCAGCGGGTAAGTCATACACTATGACATCACCGACCCCAAAGGCGTGGGTGTCGGTGATGTCGCTGTCTATTGACTTAATGGACGATAAAGCCATGGCGGAGGGGCGGTTGAGAGGAACTGGGGAAGAGTCGTCGTCAACTATGGTGACCGAGGGTGACGGTGGAGGCCTTTAAATACACCTGTGTCCCCCACCTGGAGGGGGAGGGATGTATGGGGTGTGGTGTAGAGGCTGCCTTCCCTACCTTAAAAGTCCATACACACTCCGTCCAGTCTCGAAGGCTGTAATCTGGTCTCGATGTTGGAAGGTTAATTTTTCCATTTGCCATATCTCCGTCTGGATTTCCTGGGATGAATATTCTTCATAACGTTTCACCGTCTCTCCAAATGACTTAAAAAACCGTTCTGGAGGGGCACTCAACACAAGACGGTCATAACAATCCCACAATGCATATATCAATCTACATTTGTGTTCGACATACTTGTAGTACCGCTGAGTAGCAACCAACTTCTTTAATAAGGGAGATTTGTCTTCTGGGGGTGTAGCTGGGGGAGGAGTGGGTCTAGAAGCTTCCTCCATGGTGGATATGCAACTGAATATGGTGGTCTTTAAGATGGTCTTCATATAGGTCTTCAATACGGCTCCCAATGGGGTCTCCTATGGATACCCCTCCCCCCTTTTAACTGAGATCTAGCGCGATAATTACGTATGAGGGTTGGGTCTATGCCAGCCACCCTCAGTAAAACCCTTACATCTTCCTTGTCACTTGCCCTAAATTGCCCCTTTGTGAAGGCTAGAGTTTTAATTATATCTAAAATATTTAAATTTTGTACAGGCTTTAATAAATTTCCGCGACTATCCCACATCACCTGTTGGCTGTTTTGTCCAAACATGTTCAATAATGCTTTGACATGAGGAATTTCCTCAATTTTAAAATTCACATTTATTAAGTTGTCCAGACTTGGATTTTGGGGTGTGATGGTGGCTTTATGTGGAGTGTGGCCAGCAACAATTACTTGCACTTCGGGCGGGAGGATGGAATGTCCCCTTTTTTTATTTTTTTTTTTTTTTAAAGGCGATGGTCGCGCCGGGCAGCCCGCGTTTTTTTTTTTCTTTTTAAGGGTGGCGGCGGGCGACGGTCGCCGGGGGCCCCAATGTCATTTAAAGGGTGTGTGACCAGCCCCGCCCGTCTGGAGGTGCTACTACGGCAACACCGCCCACAGCCCGTTGTTGTCAGGTGGGAGGAAGGAGTGTCCTCTTCCCCCACCCCCCCATCACCCATACCAGAGTCGCAGGTGGGTAGGTTACGGGCTCCCCCAATATTATTACTTGGGATGGATTCGTTTTTTAAAGAGAAGGACATACTTTCACTACCATCACCGCCGGGGGAGGGCAGACCCACAGCATTAGGAGGTGATGGTGAGTTCTTGTTTTTATTAAATAAATATTTTTCAGCTATGAATCGTGGTACCAGGCAATATTCTTTCACCATTTTATTCTCTCGTTACTTATTTACGCAATTACCTTATTAGGGAGGAAATTAACGATACAGCCAAAGGTAGCAGAGCTGCTAATATCGCCCCACCACGTCTGGAGGTCAGTATGAGCTTCTTTTTGTATAAAGGAGTTTTCTTACGTGCTACAGATCGTATGTCGTTCTGATATCTCTGTAAGCCATTAATTATCTGAGGTTGAACTGGGATGTTTCGTTTCAGAAAATTGGCAAAAATTTCACAAATTGATTCAATTTCCTGCCGTTTTAAAGCCTTGATTAGTTTATTCCGCTTCTTGGGTGATAAATTGTTTAATAAAAATAACAACTGATGATGTTTCTCTACGAGAGAGTCCTCTTGAACTGTCATTTTTTGTTAAATTTGACGATGTCTTGAGCTTTAATCCAGCTATTGGCAGAATCTGGGTACCCTCTCCACTTGACGAAATATTCTCTGTGTCCTTTCGATGTTTTCCTAGACTGTAATACCGTTACAGGAAAATAGTCTGGAAGGGATGTTGCAATCAATTCCTGCTCATAAAACATGCCACTGATCGTCTCGTTGTTTAAATCTTTGATTTTATATGTCGGGATTGGATGTGTTCTGTCAATATGTGACACTACAAATATTTCTTCTGTATTTTGGTGCCAAAAGCCTTTGTGAAATATATTCCTGCGCTTTGCCAATCGCACATGCTGTCCAAGGTGCAGCCGTGGACTGATGGCAGTTATGGAGGAGTCATTGTTTAAATACATGACCTTAAACTGTCTTCGTATATCTTCAATATTTTGCAACTTATGAATGGCATGAGGAGTATTTTTTAGCATCCTGTGGAAAGTGTGGTTGTACACGTCCACAACTTTAGGGAGGATGTGGGTGTATTTTAATGAATTAGCTTGAGTCATATAATGATACAGTTTATGTTTTAAAGTTCTGATGGCTCGCTCCACTATGCTAGATTTCATTTCCGAAAATACACTATATAATTTAATATTTTTCTTATTAAAATAATTTTGAACTGACTTGTTGTAAAATTCTCTACCTCGGTCAGTGAATATCCGCCTTACACCGAGAAACTGAGGCGTTTCCTCTAATATCTTCTTCAGAGCGACTAACACTTCACTCGAATTTTTTGTTTTTAAAGTTTGAGTCTGCATTAGGCGGGAATAAACATCGACACAAATTAAAATATATTTAACACCATTATTGTATTTTTGTAAACTACAAAAGTCCCCTAGGTCACAGGCAATTATGGTACGAGGTTTAGGGGCTAATATTTTCCGTCGGGGGAACCTAACTAAATTTCCTCTATGTAATGTGTAAGATCGCTCCCCATGGAGAAATTCCTTCACATCTGCAACACTAATGTTGGGGTCTTTAAGTCTGGCAGCCTTATACAATTTTTGAATTGACCCTGTGAAACCACCTGGGCTAGAAATGTCATTATAGATACTGGTGAGAATTGTTCGTTTCTGTGTCGTTAGAGACATTTTTTTGTTGTCGTTGTTGATTACATTTGATACACAATTTCACAGTGGTCTTCGTTGGCGATGCTCGTTCGTAGTTGTAATGCCTCAGGAACCGTCAGATCGACCAATAAGTAACCATACTTGTTCTGGGATATTGCCCGACGGTATATTTCAACGAAACTACTAGTTGTTTTTCGCCCATATAACTGTCCACTTAAAATTTCAAGTTGGCTTATGTCTCTCTGCTTCATTAATATATAATGACTACAATTCAGAGTTATTGTCCTGGCGTATTTCCCCTGGGGAAACAAATTTTGACTAATTAGAATTACGGAAATATTACCGTGTCTCCCTCTTGTGAAGATATTGGCTATAATTGGACTCTGTATGGCTTCCAGGTATAAGTCATCAATTATATACAAAACTGACTCATTTGAAAAAGGATCTTTATACTCTAGTGGGTTAATCAGATCCTGGGAGACAGTAACCTTGTTTCGCAGAGATGGAATGTTTGAAAGAGGTTGTTCTGTATTATTTGCAGATGACACTAAAATTTTTGAGAATTTTCCGTGGTATTTAACACATAAATTCCCCACTAGGGTCGTTTTCCCAGAATTACTGAATCCAGCTACAAATATTCTTGCTGGGTGGTGGAAAATATTAAGTTGCTCGTCTGTGACAGACGCACACTCCTCCATATTTTCCCCATAAATGGTTCAATTACCTATGGAGTGGTCGCTTATATATTCATATTATATATATATATATATATATATATATATATATATATATATATATATATATATATATATATTGAGTGTGTGTGTGTGTGTGTGTGTGTGTGTGTGTGTGTGTGTGTGTGTGTGTGTGTGTGTGTGTGTGTGTGAGAGTGTGTGTGTGTGTGAGTGTGTGTGTGTGTGTGTGTGTGTGTGTGTGTGTGAGTGTATTCACCCATCAAGGGATGTGTCTCCCTCAGGACATAGCCAGTCCTCCTGATGTTTTTTTGAAGTAGAAGTCCCCTAGTGATGACCTCCAGACGAGAGAGAGAAAAAAAAAAAAAAGTTTTCTACAGCAGGCCTAACCCTTCTCTTACAAAAGGACTGAGAGGTGTTGTATGTGGCAACGTTGCCCCCCACGTTTCCGAGTCAATAAAAGGACGCTACACCTCCCCCACATCATGTATTATTGAATTGTGACCAAACCATCCACTCTCCTCCCCGTCTAGACCGAGATGTAAGTAAATTAGTATCTATTTCATATAAGGGTTATATATATATATATATATATATATATATATATATATATATATATATATATATATATATATATAAATATAAATATATTATATATATATATATATATATATATATATATATATTTATATAGATAAGTAGGGGCAGGAATGAGAAGTGGAGTGATTTGAGTGCTGGGGGGATATATATATATATATATATATATATATATATATATATTTATTTATTTATTTATTTATTTTAGGTAAGCGTGATCGTTATGTCTCGAGTTGGTGATATTTGTAGAATTTGTGGATGGGGGTCATCACATCTCTTCGTTCATAGGTGTTACACATGTTTCTTCTGTGGAGAAACTGTATGTGTACAGTCTAGTGGTGAACACAGGAGAACCTGTGCTGGAGGTATGACCGTATTTTATATATTTATTTATTCATTTATTTCAAATAAAAAAAATATTAAGAAGGGTTTTCCCCTTCTCCATGAGTGTGGGAGAGAGAGTGTATATAAATTATACACTATTTCCTTCATTAGGTAAACGTCGCCAGCCCACCCGTGTGTGTGTGTGTGTGTGTGTGTGTGTGAGAGTGTGTGAGAGTGTGTGTGTGTGAGTGTGTGTGTGTGTGTGTGTGTGTGTGTGTGTGTGTGAGTGTATTCACCCATCAAGGGATGTGTCTCCCTCAGGACATAGCCAGTCCTCCTGATGTTTTTTTGAAGTAGAAGTCCCCTAGTGATGACCTCCAGACGAGAGAGAGAAAAAAAAAAAAAAAGTTTTCTACAGCAGGCCTAACCCTTCTCTTACAAAAGGACTGAGAGGTGTTGTATGTGGCAACGTTGCCCCCCACGTTTCCGAGTCAATAAAAGGACGCTACACCTCCCCCACATCATGTATTATTGAATTGTGACCAAACCATCCACTCTCCTCCCCGTCTAGACCGAGATGTAAGTAAATTAGTATCTATTTCATATAAGGGTTATATATATATATATATATATATATATATATATATATATATATATATATATATATATATATAAATATAAATATATTATATATATATATATATATATATATATATATATATATATATATTTATATAGATAAGTAGGGGCAGGAATGAGAAGTGGAGTGATTTGAGTGCTGGGGGGATATATATATATATATATATATATATATATATATATATATATATATATATATATATATATATATATATATATATATATATATTTATTTATTTATTTATTTATTTTAGGTAAGCGTGATCGTTATGTCTCGAGTTGGTGATATTTGTAGAATTTGTGGATGGGGGTCATCACATCTCTTCGTTCATAGGTGTTACACATGTTTCTTCTGTGGAGAAACTGTATGTGTACAGTCTAGTGGTGAACACAGGAGAACCTGTGCTGGAGGTATGACCGTATTTTATATATTTATTTATTCATTTATTTCAAATAAAAAAAATATTAAGAAGGGTTTTCCCCTTCTCCATGAGTGTGGGAGAGAGAGTGTATATAAATTATACACTATTTCCTTCATTAGGTAAACGTCGCCAGCCCACCCTCCCTTCCAGAGAGGATGGCTTCTTGTGCTTTTTGTGTGGAAATACAACCTTGAGACCTCACCACACTTCCCCTTGTGATAATTGTGGGACCTCTGTGTGTGAGGACTTGACCTCTGAACATCTACAAACATGCCCCCGTGGTGAGTGAATAAACCCTCCACCTTTATTTCTCTTAAGAATCTTTTTTGAGAACTTATGTCATGGGGATTAGTGAGAGGGTGTTGCCTTTTTATTATTATTATTATTATTATTATTATTATTATTATTATTATTATTATTATTATTATTATTATTATTATTTATTATTATTCCATTCCAGGAGCGATTCAGAGGCAGGTAGGGGAGGAACATGACAAAGCACAGCGTGACAATAACCCCTTAGGTGGAGGGGAGGGGGGAGAGGAAGCGATGAGTGATGATGATGATGGTGATGATGGTGATAGGGGTGACATCTCTCAGCCGGGCCCTAGTGGTCTTAGACCCCCTGTCATCAATAGACTTAATGCCCTAAATAGTGATGAAAATTCCCCAGATGAGGAGGATGCTATAGACACTCCACACTTAATTAATAGGGTGGGGGCTCTGGGGAATCTCTTTACTAGGCTGGAATATTCCATCCCCTCAGCCTTCGCCACAGACCCTATAGGACTCCTAAGCAACTTTAGGGACTATTACATATCTGAAATAGAGAATTACATGAATTCTCTTGGGGGACATGGCAATTTTACTTCATCATTAAAAATCCTCCTCGAGGTAAAGGTAACACTTTTGAAACAACGACTCACGGAAGATGATGACTTTAGAGAACACTTCATAACAACACCTGCTAGACTGGTAACTCTTGAGGATGTGGGTAATCTTATTGATAGCTGGGTGGCTTATATGATTACACGACTGGAAGATCTCCTTTCAGAAACAGAGGGGAGTGGTTTCATATTATATAATGTCGATTTCCTCAAAATCGTCATCTGTAATGCAAGTGTAAGGTCAGTTTTGGGGGATTATGTCCCTTATCCCCCATTTCTAAGGGGACGGCATGAGGTCTTCAACCCAAACCCGGCTGGTAACAATAAAACATGTATTATTCAGTGCATTGCTGCTTTTCTGGCGTCACAACAAGGGTGGAAGTGGAGACGTATAGGGAGACTTGTAGAGTCTCACTCTAGGGTTAGGAAAATGGTCAAATACGACAATTTATCCTTCCCTCTGTCTTGGGAGGATATCTCTAAATTGGAGAATAGAAATAAACTATCCATTTTTTTGTATTCAATACACAAACATACAGATGGCGTCTATCACGTCTCTCTTTGTCGTCGTGGTAGCAGACAGTACTCGATCATAGTTCCTTTATTGTTATTGGGGGAATCTCATGTGACCTTGATAAAAGAGTTCGATAAGTTCCTTCGGAACTTTACTCGCAGCCACAAACGAAAGACAGTCTTCTGTAGAAACTGTCTCTCAGAATATCAAAATTCGTCTGAGCTAACAAATCACTCATCTTCCTGCGACATCACTCAGAAAATTATTTACCCTCAGCCTGGGGACACACTCCATTTTAAAAATACGGGGAAAGGTTATGCCCCTTCCCATGTGGGCTATTTTGATTTCGAGTGTGTCCTAAGCACTGAGGATTGTCTAGGTTCTGTTACAGCCATACATAGACCTATAGCATACAGCTATATAATTGTTGATAGGAACCACACTGTCGTTGATAAATTTACTTATTTTTGGGGGGACAGTGTTACTCATTTCATGCAGCGAGTTGCTACCAAATGGGAAATTATCAGATCTACCCTCCACCATTATGAAATAGACATGTCTCTTGAGGATATGATCCATTTTAGGAGACAGACTCACTGCCAGTTTTGTGAGCAGGTATTTACCCCCTCCAATTTCAAGGTTCAACATCATGATCACCTTAGGGAAAAGCTCAATTATATTGGAGCTCTATGTAATTACTGCAACCTCCGCCACAAGAATGCTCTGGAGAGTTTAGTTCTAATTGCCCATAATATGTCTTATGACATGGGCTTAATTTTGAGGGAGTTTACCATGGATTCAAATATTAAGAGCAATATCCTCATGAGACAGGGGACGAAATATCTTAAGGTGGAAATAGGGAAGCTTAAATTTCTTGATTCACTGGCTTTTATTACAGGTAGTCTTTCATCCCTAGCAAAGACCCACATTGATTCAGCCAGCCCCTTAACATTCACTCACTCAATGATAGAGGGTTTGCCCAAAAAGAGTCACCACCTACTCTTAAAGGGTAAGCAGTTTTTCCCTTATGAATATACCACAAAAATCAGCTGCTTTAATGACACAACACTCCCTCCTATTGAAATGTTCTACAGCTCCCTAAACAAATCAGGTATAACTTTGGACGAATATAGACATTCTAAATTAGTATGGGAGGCTACAGGGTGTAGGACATTAAAAGACTACCTCCTCATTTATTTGAGGTGTGATGTAGGATTACTGGCTGACATTTTTACACACCACAGGGCAATTCTAAATGATATATATTCTTTAGAATTGACACACTATTGCAGCCTCCCAGGGTACTCCTACGACTGCTTCCTGAAAAGTAGTAGAATATCGTTGGAGTTAAGTGCAGATGTGACGTTGCACAATCTCTTATCACAAAACATACGAGGGGGTTTTACAACTGCAGTTAGGAGTTATGTCAGAGCTAACAACCGCTATGTCAACCCATCTTTTAACCCCCAGGAGGATAGGTCTTCATTCTTACTTTATCTCGACTTTAACAGCCTCTATGGGAGTTGTATGACTAGGAAATTGCCCCATGGGGGACTAAGGAGACTATCATCTGATGAGATGAACTCCTTCATTAGCGGGGGGAAGATAATGACAGAACAGCCTTTCTCTTCTAACAAAGGGTACTGGCTCTTAATTGACACCAAACTTTTAAGACCCGAAATAGCTAGACTAACAGACGATCTGCCCCTTTGTTTACACCATAGGGGAATAAGTATGGAGGATATCTCACCATTTAGTAGGGGACTTCTGGAAACAAATAACATCACACACCTCCCCCCAAAAAACATCAAACTGGTTGGAGATCATCTCCCCAAAAAACATTATTTCATATCTCTTCACCTTTTACAACTATTTATTGAGATAGGACTTGAAGTGGAAACAATACATGCAATTTACGAGTTCCACCAGTCAGATTTTATGGCAGAATTTGTTAACACCAACGTTAACAATAGAAATGCCTCCAGCAGTAATGATAGGAAAACACTCTTCAAATTACTGACGAACAGTGTTTTTGGTAAAACGCTACTGAATCCAGCTCGTTATGCCATTGACACCAAACTAGTGACTTCAGCTAGGGCCTTTTTACGAGAGGTGAAGAATCCCCGCTTTAAACGAATGGTGCATTTAGGCGACAATAAATTATTGTCTGTCAGTTCCAGACCATTCATTAAAATTACTCATCCTAATTACATTGGGTTCCAGATTCTTGAGCTAGCAAAATACAGCTTGTACCATTTTTGGTACAGGGTACTTAAGAACCACTATTCAGATAGGGTACAACTGGTGTATAGTGATACAGACAGTTTCATTTTCACCTTACTAGCTGAAGATGTCTTTAATGAGATGGGGAAAGAACCCCTTAGTTTGTGGATGGATACGAGTAATTTTCCTGAAACTCACCCCTTGTATGATCCTTCTAAAAAGGGTGTTTTAGGGCTGTTAAAGTCAGAGGTGTCAGATAAACACATCCTTGAAGTTGTGGCACTCAAGCCCAAAATGTATAGTGTGCTTTTGCTTGACAATAAAAATTCCATCACCGCTAAGGGTATTCCCCGAGCTGTGCAAAGATCTTTAACACATAACCACTTTAAAGAGACCCTTCACAGTAATGGTGTAGTAAATACTTTTAATTACTCACAAATAAGAAACATAGGGGGGCAGATGGCAACCACATTCAATACTAAGAGGGGTTTAAGTGCATTTGATGATAAGCGCTTTTACCTAAATAAATACACTAGCCTAGCGTATGGTCACCCAGACATACCATCCGAGCCCCACCCCAACACCTCAGCCCAAGGAATGTCCACCGAGAGTGAAGGTGGTGACGTCATTGAACCACAAGGAGAGGAAGGACAACACCCCACCAGCGAGAGTGAACCCTATGACGTCAGCAGTCAGTCACCTGAGGGAGGCGCACTACATCCCATTCACTCTCTGGGAGATGATGAGTCATCATCTTCGTCCCAGGAGGAGGAGGAGGAGGAGGGGGAGGAAGACCCCACAACGGACTTGTGGGCGAGAAGGAGAGGTCTTGTTAATAAATATTATGTGGGGGGAGATGACCTACAATACGACTATGTTTAACCCTATGTACTTTGATAATATAATCTATAAATCATCAGGATTATTTCTTTTTCTCCTTCTTTAAGTATAGAGGCTTAAAATATATCCAACTTAAAAACAACTAAGGGAGGCTGGTCCCTCTTACGGTACACTCAAGGTCATCAAGTATGAGGAGGGCTGGTGAGGGGGGACCGCCCCTACTGCGAGGATCCTGTTTTTACACCTGGGGGGGGGGGGGGTAACTACCGCTCACCTGAGTGTTTATTATACAAATATACTGTCATACTTTTCTGTATAAATGAACATGAGCATGAACATAGCGACACATAATAGATACCTATCTTCACTATTTTACGATTGTTGCTGCCCCACACCTTGGGCGACCTAATATGGGGTGGCTCTAAGTGGCACCCCGCCTCTGATTTTCTTATCTGATTACCCTTCATAGGCAGCTACTTTACTGTAAATGAACATGATCATAGTGGCACATAATAGATACCTATCTTCACTGTTTTTTCGACTGCTACCACTCACACCTTGGGTGACCTAATATGGAGTGGCACTATGTGGCTCCCCGCTTTTGATTTTCTTATCTGATTACCCTACATAGGTGGCTGGCATAGGTGGCTCACCAAATAATCTACTAAGGTGCGCTATCTGCAATATAGTATCTTCAGTCTATCAAGTTATACAGGTTAAATATCCCCACAGGATATTCAACCTTTATAATACAGGTAAATAGCAGTTTGGTATATAGCATACTTCTAGGTTACAGATGCAACTGGAAACTGATGAACACTACAGAGAGTGGGAATGCATCTTCGGCCAAACAATCACAGAAAAACCCCTACTTCACTATATCCTTTAAAGTGAAGCAACCAACGATCTTAGAAGAGCTTTAAGAGTCCCTAAATCTTGCAATAACCACCCAGAAACCATCAATACTGCAACTATTCTGGTAAAAAAATGTCCAGCAGCTGGACACCCTCATAAATTCGGCCAAGCAGTATCCTCACCCGCAATAGCAGCCACATATGAAGGACTGACGATATAAATGGGAGTTCAGCACAGTATATCCTTTCATGACCAAAGATCATATTCATTCTGAAAAGTCAACCACTTATGGGCTATTGATGCCCATGCTACCTCTTGGTGACTTAAGGTGACTTAATCTTCATCAATCAATAACATAAGTCACAATAACATGGCTGAAGATATGTTGACCAACCAACACATCAGAAGATGAGGAGACGATGATGTTTCGGTCCATTGTGGACCATTATAAATCCGAAACGTAGTCGTCTCCATATGTTCCTTCTAGAATATTTTGATCATCATTGGATGAATTTAGATTTAAGAATGAGCTGGATAAATACTGGTTCTGTAACAGGGTTGTCGATTTGTGAATCCAATTACTGGGTAAACGTAATTGGCATAGGATTCCTTGATTGTTTCAAGCTTAGGTTAGACATATATATGAATGTGTGTAAATCACGAAATTGACCACGTCATGAAAAATGTGGCAGCGTCAGACCACAAAGGAAGAATTGAAACATGAATTTCCTTAAATACTTTCATATTTAATTATACATCATCAGAAGGATTACCAAATCTCTTTCTGAAGACGTATTATTAATTCCAAAAGTTCTTAAGGAAATTCCTGTTTCAATTCTTCCATAGTGGTCTGACACGGTCATATATATGAATAAGTTTGAGTGGATTTTAACAGGAGCTGCCATGTATGGGGCCAATAGGCCTTCAACAGTTTTCTGGATTCTTGTTCTTAACTTCCTATGTAGTTATACATATTACATGCTATGGGCTGATTAACCTTTCGGCGGCGATTTGCTTCATTTGCATTGCACAGTGGATATTACAGAGGCTCTGAGATTTGTGTTGAAATATTTGTACATCAAGGTTCATGTTTGCAATGTTACAGAGTTCCAACTCCCATGCAGTTAATTTCTGTTATGTTTATGTTTTTTATGTTAAAATGTTTTTGTTGATGTGTTTCTGTATTCTAATAAATAAAGCATGCTTACTGTCTTATATCAAGTTTTATGACAATTTTACAAGGTTCAAAATATAAAGTTTAAAATTTCTGATTGTCATGCATGCAATAAACGTTAATAATAAAATAACGATATATTGACTTCATACAAATGTTATATTTATGTTATAAAAACGTAAATTTGACAGCTTACATAAATTAAACATAAAAACAAAATGTTAACTGAAAATTGTTTATTTTTAAGTATAAAGCATGAAAAATTTAAATTACATAGTATTCACTATTATTTTAAACTTTTTACAAAAATCTCAAAAATTTGTGTCACAAGAATATATGTTTTTAGTTATCTCTAATGGTTTTAATCAAATCAGAGAGACAAATTTATATCAATAGTTAGTGTTACCTTTCTGCCACCAATTAAAAACGTCCAGAAACTTTTAATGTTTGCTGAGATGCCACCACACCATATATTCAATATATTCAGCTTCCCATCCTTCTTTGGAGAAGGATGGGAAGCTGCCCTTTCTAGATGTAACAGTCATGGAAAGTAGCAGAAGTTTCCACACTGCAGTCTACACTAAGGAAACAAACATAGGAATGTGCCTAAATGTCAACAGTGACTGCACAGACAGGTACAAGAGGAATGTTGTTAACGTTTATGTCGACCGTGCTCTCAGCCACAGCTCAGGATGGAAGCAAGTCGATGAAGAACTCTGTAGGGTAAGGCAGGTCCTAGTCAACAACGGCTTCTCCAATGGTTTCGTTGAAGACATCATAAGAAGGTGAAACGCCATGCAACCTCTGAAGAGACAACTAACACAACACCTATACAGGTGTGATAGGAAAATTAGGTCACATGGAGGAGTGGGTCTGTATATTAGGGAAGACCTTGTATGCTCGGAGCTCCTAAACGTTACAAATGAGGTGGTAGAGGTACTGGGATTAAAAATAGAGAAAATAAATTTAGTGATTATACTAATATACAAACCGCCAGATGCAACGGCTGAGGAATTCACAGAACAGATAAGCAAAATAGAGAATAGCCTTGATAATTTGGAGAACCCGATACCTGATATTATCTTCCTAGGTGACTTCAACTTGCCTAGTCTCAGGTGGAAAATAGCAAACAATAATATTATACCAGGAAATCTATCAGGACCTAACCAACCACAGATTAGAGAACTGCTTAGACTCTGTGACAAATTTTCACTCAATCAGCAGATATCGGAGCCAACGAGAAATGAAAATATTCTAGATCTGGTCTTTACGAACAATGAAGACATTATCAGAGACATTACGATATCAGATACCACATACTCAGATCACAAACTCATTGAAGTGCAAACGACCATCAATATTCAAAATAGACCTAAAACGTTGATAAAGCGAGAGGGGCTATTCAGTAAAGTCAATTTTAATAATAAAAGGATAGACTGGGAGATAATAAACAGGGAACTTACAAACATTCCATGGGGAACTGTTCTAAATAATACAAGTCCTACAGAAGGAATAGAAAAACTGACTTCAGAAGCGTATCAAGTCTGTCTGAAACATGTTCCTTTGAGGAAAGCCAGAAAGAGATCTAACGTAGAAAGAGAACGCAGACGACACTATAAACGCAGGAAAAAAATAACGGAACTGCTTATGCAGACACGAATTTCCCGTTAAAGAATGAATAATTTAAATAAGGGAGATTGAAGAAATCGAGCGGAAATTGAAACACTCATATGAAACTGAAGAAAGGCAGTTAGAACAGAAAGCAATTCAGGAAACAAAGAAAAATCCAAAATATTTCTTCTCATATGCGAAATCAAAAGCAAAAACCACTGCCAGTATTGGACCTATTCGTACAAGTGAAGGTTCATACACGGAGGATGACAAAGAAATTAGTGAAATCCTAAAAAAGCAGTATGAGGACATGTTTAGCACTCCAATAAACAACATGAAGGTGGAAGATCCAGACAATTTCTTTATGCGGGATATTCAAACCCCTGTAAATATAACTGATATAAACACGAGCGCACTAAATTTTGAAAAAGAAATTGAAAACATGCCCATGCACTCGGCCCCAGGTCCAGACTCATGGAATTCAATATTTATGAAGAAATGCAAAGTGCCGGTAGCACAGGCACTCAGTATAGTGTGGAGGAAGAGCTTGGACACGGGGAAGATACCAGATGCACTTAAAGTAGCAGACATAGCCCCTCTACACAAGGGAGGGAGCAAAGCATTGGCAAAAAATTATAGACCAGTTGCACTAACATCGCACATCATAAAAGTATTTGAGAGAGTGATTAGGAGTCAGGTCACCAATTTCATGGAGACCAATGACCTTCACAACCCAAGCCAACATGGATTTCGAGCGGGAAGATTATGCCTGTCACAGCTACTTGAGCACTACGACAAAGTCACTGAGGCATTAGAAGAGAAACAGAATGCTGATGTGATATACACGGACTTCGCAGAGGCTTTCGATAAATGTGACCATGGCGTGATAGCACACAAAATGAAGTCAATGGGAATAACCGGTAAAGTAGGACGCTGGATACTCAGTTTTCTGTCAAACAGGACTCAGCGAGTTACTGTCAACCATATAAAATCTAGTCCAAGTGCAGTGAAAAGCTCTGTACCTCAGGGTACAGTCCTTGCACCGCTGCTTTTCCTTATTCTCAAATCAGATATAGACAAAAATACAAGTCACAGCTTCGTATCATCCTTTGCAGATGACACAAAAATCAGTATGAAAATTACCTCGGCTGAGGACATTGAAAAACTTCAAGCTGATATTAATAAAGTTTTCGACTGGGCATCAGAAAATAACATGATGTTTAACAGTGATAAATTCCAGGTACTCAGGTACGGTAAAAATGAGGACCTTAAACATAATACAGAGTACAAAACACAATCAAATGTACCCATAGTAGGAAAACAGCATGTAAAGGATTTGGGAATAATAATGTCTGACGACCTAACGTTTAAGGAGCATAACCAAGCAAATATTGCGACAGCCAGAAAAATGATAGGATGGATTACGAGAACTTTCAAATCCAGGGATCCCATCACAATGGTTGTACTCTTCAAGTCACTTGTGTTGTCCCGTCTTGAGTACTGCTCAGTACTCACTTCCCCCTTCAGAGCAGGAGAGATTGCTGAAATAGAGGGAATACAGAGAACATATACGGCACGCATAGACGCAATAAAGCACCTAAATTATTGGGATCGTCTCAAAGCCCTCCAAATGTACTCACTAGAAAGAAGACGAGAGAGATATCAAATAATATACACTTGAAAGATACTGGAGGGCCAAGTACCAAATCTACACAGTAAAATAACAACGTACTGGAGTGAACGACATGGAAGAAAATGTAGAATAGAACCAGTGAAGAGCAGAGGTGCCATAGGCACAATCAGAGAACACTGTATAAACATCAGAGGTCTGCGGTTGTTCAACGTCCTCCCAGCAAGCATAAGAAATATTGCCGGAACAACCGTGGACATTTTCAAGAGGAAACTAGATTTATTCCTCCAAGGAGTGCCGGACCAACCGGGCTGTGGTGGGTATGTGGGCCTGCGGGCCGCTCCAAGCAACAGCCTGGTGGACCAAACTCTCACAAGTCGAGCCTGGCCTCGGGCCGGGCTTGGGGAGTAGAAGAACTCCCAGAACCCCATCAACCAGGTATCAACCAGGTAACCTATACCCCCTATTTGACTATTTTAAAGGAACTTTTTTATCACAGCTCATAAAACGGAGGAAAGGGTCCCGAAAGATATTGTTAATAGAAACGTTATCCCTACAGACAAAATCAGAAGATACAACTGACGATTTACTATAAGACCAAAAAAACGGCCAACCTACTCATGAGAAACTCTCTAGACACAAAACAGAACGCTTTAAAGGAGACCAACGTCGTCTATGCCTTCAAATGCCCACTTGGGGACTGTAAGCCTCAAAGAACTCAGTATATAGGCAAGACACTAACATCTCTTTCCAGGCGATTAACGATGCATAAGCAACAGGGCTCCATTATGGAACATATAATCTCTTCCCACAACCAGACCATCACCAGAGAAATCTTAACACAGAAATCATCGATAGATACAGCGATAGCAGGCGGCTTGACATCTGAGAGGCACTACATATCAAGAAGTCAACACCATCAATCAACAGCCAATTAATGCACTACTATATTCTACCCACTTCAAGACTCCGCTCCAATATAGAAGCAACAGGAACTATGAGCCAATAGGCCTTTTGCAGTTACTTCTATCCTTACCTTCGATTTACCCAATTAATACCCATTGTTTCGTGTTCTGTCCTGTGTTGAAAGTTTTGTTCACCTCATCCAAAACTGATTGTAACATATCACCTCACCCAAAATGCGGGTATAAAATGAAAGCTGTTTAAATCATAGTGTAGTAAGAGCTCTGTTTAGTGTTTGCAGGTTATAGTTGTTTGTGTGTAAACTAAAAGTCTTTGAAAATGTAATAAGTTATTACGAAATGCGTTCAAGTGTCGCGTCAGACTAGAAATAAAAATGAATTTTGGAGAATTGATTTTTCAATTACCATCAACAGTGAAAAGAAACATAAGAAATATTGAGAAAATTCGTGTTAGAATTATTAATTTTACTTTTTCGGTCATATTTAATAATATATGTCTACAGGAAAGACTGCTACCAAAATACACACACACACACACACACACATATATATATATATATATATATATATATATATATATATATATATATATATATATATATATATATATATATATATATATATATATATATATATATATATATAGTTTTCATGAATTAATGTTTTTTCGTCTACCTAACCTACCTAACCTAACCTAACCTAGCTTTTTTTGGCTACCTAACCTAACCTTACCTATAAATATAGGTTAGGTTAGGTTAGGTAGGGTTGGTTAGGTTCGGTCATATATCTACGTTAATTTTAACTACAATAAAAAACAATTGACCTCATACATAGAGAAAAGGGTTGCTTTATCATTTCATAAGAAAAAAATTATAGTAAATATATTAATTCAGGAAAACTTAGCTTATTAGGCAAATCGGTCCTTGAATAGTAGGCTGAGAAGTGAGTTCTGGCTACTAGGTACGACATATATATATATATATATATATATATATATATATATATATATATATATATATATATATATATATATATATATATATATATATATATATATGTATACATATATATGTATACATATATGTATATATATATATATATATATATATATATATATATATATGTCGTACCTAGTAGCCAGAACTCACTTCTGAGCCTACTATGCAAGGCCCGATTTGCCTAATAAGCCAAGTTTTCATGAATTAATTGCTTTTCGACTACCTAACCTACCTAACCTAACCTAACCTAACTTTTTCGGCTACCTAACCGAACCTAACCTATAAAGATAGGTTAGGTTAGGTTAGGTAGGGTTGGTTAGGTTCGGTCATATATCTACGTTAATTTTAACTCCAATAAAAAAAAATTGACCTCTTACATAATGAAATGGGTTGCTTTATCATTTCATAAGAAAAAAATTAGAGAAAATATATTAATTCATGAAAACTTGGCTTATTAGGCAAATCGGGCCATGCATTGTAGGCTGAAAAGTGAGTTCTGGCTACTAGGTACGACATATATATATATATATATATATATATATATATATATATGTCGTACCTAATAGCCAGAACGCACTTCTCAGCCTACTATTCAAGGCCCGATTTGCCTAATAAGCCAAGTTTTCATGAATTAATGTTTTTTTGTCTACCTAACCTACCTAACCTA
>NC_091168.1:44101090-44168590 GCF_040958095.1 Procambarus clarkii | reverse complement strand
CCTACCTAACCTAACCTAACCTATATTTATAGGTAAGGTTAGGTTAGGTAGCCAAAAAAAGCTAGGTTAGGTTAGGTTAGGTAGGTTAGGTAGACGAAAAAACATTAATTCATGAAAACTTGGCTTATTAGGCAAATCGGGCCTTGAATAGTAGGCTGAGAAGTGCGTTCTGGCTATTAGGTACGACATATATATATATATATATATATATATATATATATATATATATATATATATATATATATATATATATATATATATATATATGTCGTACCTAGTAGCCAGAACTCACTCCTCAGCCTATTATTCAAGGCCCGATTTGCCTAATAAGCCAAGTTTTCCTGAATTAATATATTTACTATAATTTTTTTCTTATGGAATGATAAAGCTACCCTTTTCACTATGTATGAGGTCAATTTTTTTTTATTGGAGTTAAAATTAACGTAGATATATGACCGAACCTAACCAACCCTACCTAACCTAACCTAGCCTATATATATAGGTAAAGTTAGGTTAGGTAGCCAAAAAACGCTAGGTTAGGTTAGGTTAGGTAGGTTAGGCAGACGAAAAAACATTAATTCATGAAAACTTGGCTTATTAGGCAAATCGGGCCTTGCATAGTAGGCTGAGAAGTGAGTTCTGACTACTAGGTACGACATATATATATATATATATATATGTCGTACCTAGTAGCCAGAACGCACTTCTCGGCCTACTATCCAATGCCAGATTTGCCTAATAAGCCAAGTTTTCCTGAATTAATATATTTTCTCTAATTTTTTTCTTATGAAATGATAAAGCTACCCATTTCATTATGTATGAGGTCAATTTTTTTTAAATGGAGTTAAAATTAACATAGATATATGACCGAACCTAACCAACCCTACCTAACCTAACCTAACCTATCTTTATAGGTTAGGTTAGGTTAGGTAGCCGAAAAAGTTAGGTTAGGTTAGGTTAGGAAGGTTAGGTAGTCGAAAAACAATTATTTCATGAAAACTTGGCTTATTGGGCAAATCAGGACTTGCATAGTAGGCTGAGAAGTGCGTTCTGGCTACTAGGTACGACATATATATATATATATATATATATATATATATATATATATATATATATATATATATATATATATATATATATATATATATATATATATATATATATATATATATATATATATATATATATATATATATATATATATATTGTTGGGGTTTTCACCTCTCTACCCTTACTCTGGGGTGAGCAATAGTTATGCTCAAGGTCACTCACCGTAGCCCTGCGGGTCTTCACTCGATCCTCACGGCGCCACTGCACGCCAGGAGAGTCTCCCAGTCGATCTTAACGGCCTCTTATTAAGAAAGAGTGAGAACACGACTCGTTCACTTGACTGTCGTGTGCCCTCCCCAACAATCGGGCTCTACGGTTAACCACAAGGTCGCCAACTGGTGTTTTAGGTGGCCAGTAACACCATCAGTGGACTGCTGGAATTAGTGGTAGCCTTGGCAAGGTCACACTCAAAAGATCAGGGATCAGGCAGGTACTTATTGTTATCACTCAATGCTTTCAGTATCATATAGCTACAAGATCAATGGAGGGAATGATAAAAACACAAAGATAGTTTTGTATTTTACTTAAAATGTATGAAAGATGTCACAAAGCCAAACAATAATCAATAAATCAACTGATCCTGACGCGGCCGGAAATTCCCACGAATAGTATGCGATCACTAGGGGGCAACACCTCCCCCCCCTTCATCAAGTGTCAAGAACAGCTGATCGCCTGGCTCTCCGCGCGGAAGCTCTTTGCTTTTTTCAGAATCATGCGCGCTGTTTCTTTAAGTTCTCCAATATTACTATGAACTCGCACACACGATATTGGCTACAGTAGCACGTATCACTTGGTTACACTGTACTCAGGCTCAAACAGTCTTTTCTACAATCAATGCTATAATGACTCACTGTAATGGTCTTACACTGTTATTCACCCAACAATATATTATGGAATATTAACACTGGAGTTTTCAGTACTTTCTCTCGTGGGCGATAACTCAATAATTCACTGTACTCACAAACGACTTATCACTGCATGAACATAGCATATATAATGTAGACACATCAAATATCAATACATGGAAAATAAATGATTTCTGGGCACACAGCCTAACTTTCAAATACTGGCATAATATTATATATAATTTACCACTATATGTTCATATCAAAATCTATAGAAAGATATACACAACACAGTAAATTTATCACTTGTTCCTGGTGCCTGCACACACCAATAATCAACATGAATATTACAAGTACTCTTGATAGTACTGTCTAGCACACTGGTGCTTTACCGTGACATGGGTGAGACTTGCTCACGACATATAAAATCCTCAGGCTAGATAATATAGCCGAATAATATAGCTAACTAAAGTGGAATGGGGAGGGAACTAGAAACACCTACTTCACCCTATCCTCCGATGAGAGTCGAGATGTAGCTCCTGGTCCTCGTGTCGGGAACGCCCCCACACTACACGTCGTCGTGTCCTACCGGAGCCTCTCGTCGTCCCACCGTTTAGCGCGTCGTCTCCGTGCCTCCTCACTGCAGGTCCGTCCTCCTTCTTAACTTCTTGAAGGTTGGAGTCGGTCTCCTGGCCGTCGTCTTCTCCCAGCAACGGCTGTCGCCTACGTCTCAGCTACAGTCGTCCGGTTTCCCCAAATAGTCCTCTCTTCCTCAGCTACCCAGTGGCTCTGTCAGCCACTACGCTGTCACGAACTGGTGAATTGCCACAGACGTCAACATACGTCACTGCACGGCTTCACTGCTTCTTGCAAAGCACCTGACTGGAGCACTTGTTGCTCAAATAACCGTCAATTCCCTCTTCTGGTTCAACACATGAACTAGGGAAGACTTCTCAGAGTACTGGCGGACTTCAGGTGACGCGTAAATCCACGGGAGCGGGAAACAACTGTCCAACTGACAGGACCAACCGTCGCACGTCCGACCTCTATGACGTGTCGTGTCTGACTGATGGCACCAGCCCGGCTCGCGGGCCGGACCCCCTTCCTTCGTGACGTCACTTTTGCTACGGGAGGTTTTCATTGGCTCCCGGTGCCACATTGCTGTCGGTGACCAATCCGGTGCCACTGACGTCACACGGTTTTGGCGGGAGATCAGGGAGGCAAGCGCCATCTTGGCTCCCTAAAGGGCCTAAACCACAGGCCAAAATATTACTATTTCACAAATTTCTCGGCTCTCCGAGAACACTTCACTCTCTCCCATATATCAAATTGTAGCCTGCAACGTAGAGAACGCTTGGGAAAAGTAGACATGGCTCTTACTGCAGGCGTGGGAGAATTATAAGGGGGGGAACTCCGTCACATACCCCTCCCCTTAAAATAAGAGTCATGTCTGGTTAGTGTATGCGGGATAGGGCATCCGCTACTACGTTGTCCTTCCCCTTGATGTGTTTGATTTCCAGCCGGTATTCTTGCAGTAACAACGCCCACTTAGTTAGACGTTGGTTGGAATTCTTCATCTTGTACAAAAATGTGAGAGGGTTGTGATCGGTGAATACTAGGACAGGTCTCGCCCCTCCTCCCACGTACACATCAAAGTGCTTCAGGGCCATAACTAGCGCCAATGCCTCCTTCTCAACGGTGCTGTAGGCCCGCTGGTATTTTACGAACTTCTTCGAGTAGAAGGCTACTGGCCTATGTACTTCACTCCGTTCTTGAGCCAGCATGGCCCCTATTCCAACGTCGCTGGCGTCCACGTACAGGATAAAACCGGCTGAAAAATCTGGAGATATCAATACTGGGGCCTCCGTCAACAATTTCTTGGTCTTTTCAAAAGACTCTTGGCAGGCCTCTCCCCATCTCCATCTTACACTCTTGGAGAGTAGCTCGGTTAGGGGATGCGCTACCGTGGAGAAATTCCGGCAGAACCCACGATAGTACCCTATCATTCCGAGGTACCTGAGCAACTCCTTGCACGTCTTGGGCACGGGGTATTCCTTTATGGCTGCTACTTTGTTATCAACTGGAGTGACTTCACCTTGGCCGATGACAAAACCGAGGTACTCTAAGTGAGCTTTCCCGAACTCACTCTTGGCCAAATTTACAGTCAGGTTAGCCTCCTCTAACCTTCTGAATAATTCCCCAAGTCTCTCCAGATGCGTCTCCCAATCGTCGGCGTACACGACGATGTCATCGATGTAAACCGTGCATCCTGCTGCACCCCTTAACAGCTCGTTCATCATTCGCTGGAAGCAGCTGCCGCTGTTTTTCATGCCGAAGGGCAGCACTTTGTACTGGTACAGCCCATCAGGAGTCGCGAAAGCTGATATCTTCCTGGCCTCAGGAGTCAGGGAGATCTGGTAGTACCCCTTGAGAAGATCGACCTTGGATACATACCGTGCGCTGCCCACCTGGTCAATGCAGTCACTCACTCTTGGCATGGGGTGAGAATCCGCCACTGTGATGGAGTTCACCCTCCTGTAATCTGTACAAAAGCGGTATGTTCCGTCGCTTTTCCTCACCAACAGGCACGGGGAACTCCACTCACTTTTGCTGGGCTCCGCAAGGTCGTTCTCAAGGAGGTACTCCACCTCCTTTCTCATCAGCTCTCGCTTCTCTGGGCTCACCCTGTACGCGCTCTGTTTGACGGGCCTGGCGTCCCTCACCTCCACCTCGTGCGTCACACTCCAGTGTCATCGGGGCACGTCGGTAAAGAGGGAGGAATTCTTTCTCAGTAGGTCCGTCAGGTCCGCTCTCTGTTGCCCTTCCAGATGTGACAGCTTGTCCTTGATATTTGCCAGACTCTCAGTGTTGGTGAGACGGGTGCCATCCGCCCTGGACCACTTTCCTTCCTCCTCCGGGAGTTCTTGGTCCACCTGTACGCACAGAACTGTCTTCTGCTGGGGTTCCCGGGTCATCGTTCCTTCCTGCCTGGCGGTTCCTCCTTCCACAGTGAAGAAGGACTTCAGGCGGTCCACGTGACACACCTGTTTCTTTCGGGATCTGTCCGACTTCCCAATTTCGTACGACACCGGACCCAACCGTCGCAGCACTTGGTATGGTCCCTCGAACCATGACTCGGTCACCCTACCTTTACCTGGAAGCAAGACCATTACTTGGGACCCGACCTGGAAATCCCTCTGTGTAGCTCTCTTGTCGTACCACTCCGACATCTTACGCTGCGCCTCCTTCAGGTGCTTCCCAGCCAGTTCCTTCGCTAGAGTGAGACGATCTTTAAACTTCTGGACATATTCGTTCACCGTTCCCACGGTCGCTGCCGGTGTCCATTGTTCCCTCAGCATGGACAGGGGACTTCTCACCTCGTGTCCATACACTAGCTGGAATGGTGAGAATCCTAGTGATTCTACCACCGCGTTGCGTATGGCAAATAACGCGGGGTATATAGCCTCATCCCACTCAGCCCCCTGTTCTGCGCAGAACACTCTCAGCACAGTCTTCAATGTGGAGTGGAATCTTTCGATCGCCCCCTGCGACTGCGGTCGGTAGGGCGACGATCGAATCTGAGTCACTCCCCATCCTGCCATCGTCTGTCGGAACCACTTCGACTGAAATATGCTTGCGCAGTCTGTCTGGATCTCTTTGGGCATCCCCACCCACAAGAAAAATCGCTGCAGTTGGCTGGCTACTCCTTGCAATGTTAAACGTCGCATCGGGACGGCTTCCGGAAACCTGGTGGATGTACACATTATTGTCATTAGGTAGGTGTTCCCTTTCTTCGTCCTTGGCAAAGGACCCACTCCATCAACTAGCAGACGCTCGAAAGCAGGCCCAAACGCTGGAACAGGGATCAATGGGGCCTTCGGTATCGCGGACTGGCTCTTCCCTGCCCTCTGGCATGGTAGGCACGTCTTACAATAGCGCCTCACCTCGGCGTCCATACCTGGCCAGTAAAAGTAATCCCTGATCCTTCGCAGCGTCTTAGTCACTCCCAGGTGGCCTGCAGAGTCCACGGAGTGCGCTAGGTCCAACGCGGCCGCTCTGCACTGGGCCGGCAACACTACCTGGTGCCTCGTGCTTAGAGACTCTTCCCCGGCCTCCACCCTCACAGGTCTCCACTGCCTCATCAGCATGCCGTCTTGAAGGTAAAAATGAGTAGCCTTCTCAGGGCCAACACGTCCTCCTTGGGCCTCACTAATCAAATCGGGGAACTCCTCCTGCTGCAACTGTTCAAGACGAGCGCGGTCTACCCCTAGAGAACTGGTGAGGGTCACCTCCAACTCACCACTTGGGCTGTCTCCGCCCTCCGCTCGTTCTCCGGGTTCTACGAAGAGGTGATCTATTCCCAGGCTGTCAGTCGTCTCCCCAGCCCCATCAGATCCACAACCTCCTTGTTCTTCGCGTCGTCTTGGTATCACAGCACAAACTGGGAACGCCACCGGTGCGATTCCCTTCTCGCCCCCACAGGCGTTCCACTCTCCGCCTGTCTCCTTGTATTGTTCTAGGCATTCTTCGCCTTTCACAAGATTCGGAAGGACATATCCTCCACACGCGTCATTCCCCAAGATGACCTGCGCCTCCATCTTGGGCATTGAGGTACAGACTCCCACCACTAGGGTCTGGCAGCCATAGTCGGAATTTAAAGTTACCTGGTGTAGGGGCATCCTCACTGGGCCTCCTACAGTGGTCACACTTGCCACCCCCACACTGGTACTTTCGTAACCCTCGGGGAACAGGGTTTCACTCACCAGGGTAAAATCGGCCCCAGTGTCTCTTAAAATCTTCACGGGGATGGGGTCTGCGTCCCCCATCCTTACGGTTCCTTGACACACGAATGGGTGAACTTTCTTCTCCCCACTCAGCACGGGTTCATCCCGCACTCTCTCGGCCCTCTGGTCCTCGAACATCACTAAAGCAATGTGTCCCCGCTGCTTAGGGCGTCTGCATTCCCGCGCGACGTGTCCGGGTATTCCGCAGTTGTAGCAGCGGCCCCTCGGCGGAGACCATCCGCCACCGCTCGCCTTAGCACTGCCTCCAGAGGCCGTCGCACTCTGTGTCTTTCCCGCACCGCTTGTTGACCCCTTGGTCGCAACAACAGCTCCCGAGCTCTCCGCTTGGTTCTTCTTGATCGGTTCTACAGAACCTTTTGATCCTCGGGTGTTCCAACTTGAGAGGTGGGATTTGGGAGAACTCGCTCCTGTCCTCCATCCATCCGTCCTTCTATAACTCCTATCGTTTCCGACGTATGCGGGTGGTCGGTTCTGTCCCTCTCGGCGTGGGCGTAGGGCTTCTTCTAACATGTCGGCCCGGTCGGCTGCGGCCCTCAGGTCCTTTATGTCCGCCTCCTTTATCCTCATCCTGATCTCAGGAGAGAGCACGGACATAAACTTTTCCATGGCCATTAGTTCCTTGACCTCTTCGACCGACCTTGCTTCTTCAGAGTCCAGCCACTTAAGGAGCTTTCTTTCTATGTTCCTCGCCGTCTCCGCATACGACTTTCCTGGCAACCGGGTACATTCTCTAAACCTCTTCCGGTAACACTCTGGCGTGAGCTTAAAGGAACGGAGCACAGCTCGTTTTACCGCATCGTAGTTTGTACATTCCTGGAAGTCGAGCATAGTGAAGGCTTCACGAGCTTCACCTGTGAGCCTCCCTTGGACCAACTCCGCCCTCGGCCACCTCTTCATAGCAGCAACCCTCTCAAAGTGATCGAAGAAACTTTCGGCTTCACTAGGCACAAAGACCGGCAGGTCTCGTTCCCTCACTCGTCGGTCTTCCTGTGGTGGGGCAGGGGCCCCTAGTCCCAGTTCAGCTCGCTTCAGCTCCACCTCCTTGTTGGCTTCTATTTCCGGTTGTCTCAGCCCTCGCTCTTCGCTGCGCTGCTGTGCTTCTCGCTCTTGTTCTTCCCTGCGTAGTTGCGCTTCTCGCTCGTGTTCTTCCCTGCGTAGCTGCGCTTCTCGCTCGTGCTCTTCCCGGCGCAGCTGTGCTACTCGTTCCTCACGCTGCATCTGTGCTTCTCGCTCCTCACGCTTCATCTGTGCTTCTTGCTCCTCACGCTTCATCTGTGCTTCTCGCTCTTGCTCTTCTTGCGCTGTTGTGCTTCTCGCTCTTCTTTGCGCTGTTGTGCTTCTTCTCTCCTCAGCTGCGCTTCTGCTTCTCGCTCTTCCTTCCGCTGCTGTGCCTCTTCTCTCCTCAGCTGCGCTTCTCGCTCTTCTCTGCGCTGCTGTGCTTCTAGCTGCAGCTTCATTATTTCCAGCTTTATGCTTTGTCTGCTGCCGCTGGATCCCCTACTGCTTCCACCAATACTCAGGTGTTCACCCTCACTGGCAGGTGTTTGGGGCCGTTCCTCCCCCAAAGCTTCGTCTCGAGCCTTGAGCTGAGCCATTATCTCTAGTCTTCTTTCACCAACTCTGGCAGATTTCAGCTTTATTCCAAAATGATCCGCTATAGCCTGTAACTGTGCCTTGGTGCACTCTTCCAGCACCTGTACGTCTCTAGAATCAATAAACCTTGCTACTTTATCATCCTCCATCTTGTGCTACGTGTGATAACCTGCGCCTGATCTCTAACACCACTGCCAAGTACCACCACTGCAACCTTTACTTCGATCGAGATCCTGGCAAGGTCGCCAATGTTGGGGTTTTCACCTCTCTACCCTTACTCTGGGGTGAGCAATAGTTATGCTCAAGGTCACTCACCGTAGCCCTGCGGGTCTTCACTCGATCCTCACGGCGCCACTGCACGCCAGGAGAGTCTCCCAGTCGATCTTAACGGCCTCTTATTAAGAAAGAGTGAGAACACGACTCGTTCACTTGACTGTCGTGTGCCCTCCCCAACAATCGGGCTCTACGGTTAACCACAAGGTCGCCAACTGGTGTTTTAGGTGGCCAGTAACACCATCAGTGGACTGCTGGAATTAGTGGTAGCCTTGGCAAGGTCACACTCAAAAGATCAGGGATCAGGCAGGTACTTATTGTTATCACTCAATGCTTTCAGTATCATATAGCCACAAGATCAATGGAGGGAATGATAAAAACACAAAGATAGTTTTGTATTTTACTTAAAATGTATGAAAGATGTCACAAAGCCAAACAATAATCAATAAATCAACTGATCCTGACGCGGCCGGAAATTCCCACGAATAGTATGCGATCACTAGGGGGCAACACCTCCCCCCCCTTCATCAAGTGTCAAGAACAACTGATCGCCTGGCCCTCCGCGCGGAAGCTCTTTGCTTGTTTTCAGAATCACGCGCGCTGTTTCTTTAAGTTCTCCAATATTACTATGAACTCGCACACACGATATTGGCTACAGTAGCACGTATCACTTGGTTACACTGTACTCAGGCTCAAACAGTCTTTTCTACAATCAATACTATAATGACTCACTGTAATGGTCTTACACTGTTATTCACCCAACAATATATTATGGAATATTAACACTGGAGTTTTCAGTACTTTCTCTCGTGGGCGATAACTCAATAATTCACTGTACTCACAAACGACTTATCACTGCATGAACATAGCATATATAATGTAGACACATCAAATATCAATACATGGAAAATAAATGATTTCTGGGCACACAGCCTAACTTTCAAATACTGGCATAATATTATATATAATTTACCACTATATGTTCATATCAAAATCTATAGAAAGATATACACAACACAGTAAATTTATCACTTGTTCCTGGTGCCTGCACACACCAATAATCAACATGAATATTACAAGTACTCTTGATAGTACTGTCTAGCACACTGGTGCTTTACCGTGACATGGGTGAGACTTGCTCACGACATATAAAATCCTCAGGCTAGATAATATAGCCGAATAATATAGCTAACTAAAGGGGAATGGGGAGGGAACTAGAAACACCTACTTCACCCTATCCTCCGATGAGAGTCGAGATGTAGCTCCTGGTCCTCGTGTCGGGAACGCCCCCACACTACACGTCGTCGTGTCCTACCGGAGCCTCTCGTCGTCCCACCGTTTAGCGCGTCGTCTCCGTGCCTCCTCACTGCAGGTCCGTCCTCCTTCTTAACTTCTTGAAGGTTGGAGTCGGTCTCCTGGCCGTCGTCTTCTCCCAGCAACGGCTGTCGCCTACGTCTCAGCTACAGTCGTCCGGTTTCCCCAAATAGTCCTCTCTTCCTCAGCTACCCAGTGGCTCTGTCAGCCACTACGCTGTCACGAACTGGTGAATTGCCACAGACGTCAACATACGTCACTGCACGGCTTCACTGCTTCTTGCAAAGCACCTGACTGGAGCACTTGTTGCTCAAATAACCGTCAATTCCCTCTTCTGGTTCAACACATGAACTAGGGAAGACTTCTCAGAGTACTGGCGGACTTCAGGTGACGCGTAAATCCACGGGAGCGGGAAACAACTGTCCAACTGACAGGACCAACCGTCGCACGTCCGACCTCTATGACGTGTCGTGTCTGACTGATGGCGCCAGCCCGGCTCGAGGGCCGGACCCCCTTCCTTCGTGACATCACTTTTGCTACGGGAGGTTTTCATTGGCTCCCGGTGCCACATTGCTGTCGGTGACCAATCCGGTGCCACTGACGTCACACGGTTTTGGTGGGAGATCAGGGAGGCAAGCGCCATCTTGGCTCCCTAAAGGGCCTAAACCACAGGCCAAAATATTACTATTTCACAAATTTCTCGGCTCTCCGAGAACACTTCACTCTCTCCCATATATCAAATTGTAGCCTGCAACGTAGAGAACGCTTGGGAAAAGTAGACATGGCTCTTACTGCAGGCGTGGGAGAACTATAAGGGGGGGGGGAACTCCGTCACAATATATATATATATATATATATATATATATATATATATATATATATATATATATATATATATATATATATATATATATATATATATATATATATATATGTATATATGTATATATATATGTATATATGTCATACCTAGTAGCCAGAACGCACTTCTCAGCCTACTATGCAAGGCCCGATTTGCCTAATAAGCCAAGTTTTCATGAATTAATGGTTTTTCGACTACCTAACCTAACTTTTTCGGCTACCTAACCTAACCTAACCTATAGAGATAGGTTAGGTTAGGTTAGGTAGGGTTGGTTTGGTTCGATCATATATCTACGTTAATTTTAACTCCAATAAAAAAAAACTTGACCTCATACATAATGAAATGGGTAGCTTTATCATTTCATAAGAAAAAAAATAGAGAAAATATATTAATTAAGGAAAACTTGGCTTATTAGGCAAATTGGGCCTTGCATAGTAGGCCGAAAAGTGCATTCTGGCTACTAGGTACGACATATATATATATATATATATATATATGTCGTACCTAGTAGCCAGAACGCACTTCTCAGCCTACTATGCAAGGCCCAATTTGCCTAATAAGCCAAGTTTTCCTGAATTAATATATTTTCTCTATTTTTTTTCTTATGAAATGATAAAGCTACCCATTTCATTATGTATGAGGTCAATTTTTTTTTAATTGAGTTAAAATTAATGTAGATATATGACCGAACCTAACCAACCCTACCTAACCTAACCTAACCTATCTTTATAGGAAAGGTTAGGTTAGGTAGCCGAAAAAGTTAGGTTAGGTTAGGTTAGGTAGGTTAGGTAGTCGAAAAACAATTAATTCATGAAAACTTGGCTCATTAGGCAAATCGGGCCTTGAATAGTAAGCTGAGAAGTGAGTTCTGGCTACTAGGTACGACATATATATATATATATATATATATATATATATATATATATATATATATATATATGTCGTACCTAGTAGCCAGAACTCACTTCTCAGCCTACTATGCAAGGCCCGATTTGCCTAATAAGCCAAGTTTTACTGAATTAATATATTTTCTCAAATTTTTTTCTTATGAAATAATAAAGCTACCCATTTCATTATGTATGAGGTCAATTTTTTTTATTGGAGTTAAAATTAACGCAGATATATGACCGAACCTAACCAACGCTACCTAACCTAACCTAACCTATCTTTATAGGTTAGGTTAGGTAAAGGTAGCCGAAAACGTTAGGTTAGGTTAGGTAGGTTAGGTAGTCGAAAAAACATTAATTCATGAAAACTAGGCTTATTAGGCAAATCGGGCCTTGCATAGTAGGCTGAGAAGTGAGTTCTGGCTACTAGGTACGACATATATATATTGTGACAATAATCTCCTTCAAGAGATTGACCCTGCTCTTCCCTCTACAAATACGTCGCAACAAACTATATAAAACTACTAGGGAAGAAATGTCCAACAACGACAACAACATCTCCAAGGTTTGCCAGAGCGCAAAACGTATGCAGCCAGGAACACCTGTTCAGACTCAAACCGCCAAACTACCTGTTGATCGCTACCGGCTCCGCTGATTGGTCGCCGGTCTGGCTGCAACTGCACTCGCCCCCCCATACTACTTGTTGTCTGGGGTCGCCACGACCTCAGACCTCAGAATATTCTGTGCTTCCGCGGTTACCACTCCTCCCGGCTAGACGTTAGCGTATACTGAGAGAGGTGGTAGCTTAAAGCCAATATTCCAGCACCTTCCATTTATTTTTGTATTGCACTTCTTGTTATTTTGTCTTAACGTAACTTTTCATTGTGTCATTTAATTATTCTTATTATTTTGATTGATTGATTTTATTATAAGAATTTGTTTGTCCCTTTTATTCATGTTTTGATTTATTTAACGTAATTAAAATTTCATTGTTAAAGTTTACTTGTGTTTTGTGTGTCTTCTCCTTACCTTACCACAGACGAAGTTCCAGTTTTCTTTTTTTTTTTTATAACTATGTGACGAGGCCATACCCCTAGCCTTAAACAGCCGAACACCAACGCGTTACCGTCACAATATATATATATATATATATATATATATATATATATATATATATATATATATATATATATATATATATATATATATATATATATATATATATATATATATATATATATATATATATGTCGTACCTAATAGCCAGAACGCACTTCTCAGCCTACTATTCAAGGCCCGATTTGCCTAATAAGCCAAGTTTTCATGAATTAATGTTTTTTCGTCTACCTAACCTACCGAACCTAACCTAACCTAGCTTTTTTTGGCTACCTAACCTAACCATACCTATAAATATAGGTTAGGTTAGGTTAGGTAGGGTTGGTTAGGTTCGGTCATATATCTACTTTAATTTTAACTCCAATAAAAAAAAATTGACCTCATACATAGAGAAAAGGGTTGCTTTATCATTTCATTAGAAAAAAATTATAGTATATATATTAATTCAGGAAAACTTGGCTTATTAGGCAAATCGGGCCTTGAATAGTAGGCTGAGAAGTGAGTTCTGGCTACTAGGTACGACATATATATATATATATATATATATATATATATATATATATATATATATATATATATATATATATATATATATGTCGTACCTAGTAGCCAGAACTCACTTCTCAGCCTATTATGCAAGGCCCGATTTGCCTAATAAGCTAAGTTTTCATGAATTAATTGTTTTTCGACTATCTAACCTACCTAACCTAACCTAACCTAACTTTTTCGGCTACCTAACCCAACCTAACCTATAAAGATAGGTTAGGTTAGGTTAGGTAGGGTTGGTTAGGTTCGGTCATATATCTACGTTAATTTTAACTCCAATAAAAAAAATTGACCTCATACATAATGAAATGGGTAGCTTTATCATTTCATAAGAAAAAAATTAGAGAAAATATATTAATTCAGGAAAACTTGGCTTATTAGGCAAATCGGGCCTTGAATAGTAGGCCGAGAAGTGCGTTCTGGCTACTAGGTACGACATATATATATATATATATATATATATATATATATATATATATATATATATATATATATATATATATATATATATATATATATATATATATATATATATATATATATATATATATATATATATATATATATGTTACATTGAATATGACCGCATATTCTGTATTTATTATTTTCTGGTTTAGGGCTTCTATCCCTCTAACTATTTTCTTAGCATCAGGGCTTAATTGGAATAGGAGTTCTCCAAAACTCATTTTCGTACTTTTAAGGTGAAGAAAAGAAGTGATTTACTATAGAGTGTATTACACTTATTTGTATAATCAACTATAATTTGTAAAATCAACTAGTATTGTAAGATTGTTCACTTGAGAATGAACCATGGAGGTTCGAAACGTCGTGCAAATTATACAAATAAGTGTAATACACTCTATAGTAAATCACTTCTTTTCTTCACCTTAAAAGTACGAAAATGAGTTTTGGAGAACTCCTATTCCAATTAAGCCCTGATGCTAAGAAAATAGTTAGAGGGATAGAAGCCCTAAACCAGAAAATAATAAATACAGAATATGCGGTCATATTCAATGAAACATGTTTGAAAGAAAACCTGCTGCCAGTATACACTAATATATATATATATATATGTGTTTCATTGAATATGACCGCATATTCTGTATTTATTATTTTCTGGTTTAGGGCTTCTATCCCTCTAACTATTTTCTTAGCATCAGGGCTTAATTGAAATAGGAGTTCTCCAAAACTCATTTTCGTACTTTTAAGGTGAAGAAAAGAAGTGATTTACTATAGAGTGTATTACACTTATTTGTATAATTTTGCACGACGTTTCGAACCTCCATGGTTCATTCTCAAGTGAACAGATCTTACAATACTAGTTGATTTTATACCCGCATTAGGTCAGGTGATAATACAATTAAGGTGAAAACATGGGGGGATACATAAGGGATAAACATAGGGGCTGCAGAAGGCTTATTGGCCCATACGAGGCATCTCCTATCTAAACACAAAGATTAATCCAGTGTAATTGGCCTGTTATGTTGGACATTGTCTTCTGTGTTGGCATCGATATGTTCTTGTCTTGTCCTTACTCTCATGGTGGGTAGAGTAAATAGTTCCGTGATTTGGGTGTTCATGGTAGGTCGCTCTATTCTTATGTGAATTGCCTCAAGAATTTGTAATCTTCTTGAATCTTGGGTTTTGTCTATTATGCAAGTATTCTTGTTCAACATTTCTCTTGTTAGAGTAATGTCATGGGCTTGTCTCATGTGATTCCTAGGGGCACCTGATTGAAGGTGGCATGTCAAACGCCTCGTCAGCTTGGTCGACGTCATACCTATGTACTTACATTGAAGGTTACATCCTTCGTGGGGGGCAAGTGTACATGTATACAACGCTTGACTGCTGTAGAGGGTTCTCCGTCGGCTTCGGTCTGTTTTTGATAAGGAGTTCGGAAGTCTTCTTGGTTTTGTAGAATATTATCAGGTTTATGTTTTGGTTAGGAGTAGTGCTTTTTACTCCTTTACGGATTATTTCTTTCATTATTCTTTCCTCTTTTATATGTTCACTGTGCATGGTTGATTTGTAATATAATTTTATTGGGGGTGTTGTGGTTTCTGTTCTAGGTTCTGAATTATACCAACGGTCCAAGTGTCTTCTTATAGCAGCGTTTATTTCCGCGTTGCTATATCCGTTGTTCACCAATACCTGAGTTACTCTTTCAAACTCTCTACTCACGTTGCTCCATTCAGAGCAGTGGGTAAGCGCTCGACGAATATAAGCATTGAGAACACTGGCTTTGTATCTTTGGGGGCACTCACTTCTACCGTTCAGGCATAATCCTATGTTGGTGGGCTTGGTATATACGTTGGTGCTTAAAGAGGTTCCTGTTTTTGTTATTAGTACATCCAAGAATGGCAGACTGTTATATTCACTATTTTCATGTGTAAATCGGAGTACTGACTCTCTCTCTAGGTGTCTTTTTAGGTCAATTAGTTCATCTGAGTCTTTTACTATTACGAATATGTCATCTACATAACGGCAGTATACAGTTGGTTTTTGTCTGCTACTGAAGACCCTGTCTTCGATGGTTCCCATATAAAAATTAGCAAATAAAACTCCTAAGGGGGAGCCCATTGCTACTCCGTCTATTTGTAAATACATGTCTCCTTGTGGACTGATGAAAGGGGCTTCTTTTGTACATGCTTCGAGAAGACTTTTCAAGTGTGGCTCAGGTATGTCTAATTTGGGGGTGCTCTCGTCTCTGTATACTCTGTCCAGTATCATTCCTATGGTTGTGTCGACTGGGACGTTGGTAAAAAGGGATTCAACGTCCAGGGAAGCGATGATTCCATCGGGCTGGGTAGATTTGAACAATTCTAGGAAATCTGCTGATGATTGTAGACTAAACTTACTTGGAGTGTATGGAGTTAGGAGTTCATTGAGTTTCTTTGCCAGGTGATAAGTTGGGGATGGTATTTGGCTGATTATAGGGCGTAGTGGGTTACCTGGTTTATGCGTCTTAACATTGCCGTAGGCATATCCTAAGCCATAGTCGCCTTGAAGTTTATTGAAATGCACACTACCTTTCTTTGCGTTGATTGCTGTAATTGTTTTGTTTACTTTCCGCTTAAGGTCTTCTACGGGGTTCCTCGTGATTCGTTGAAATTTGGAGTCGTCACTTAGGATGTCGCTAATTTTGTTCATGTATTCATGGGTAGGAATCAATACATATGCTGCTGTTTTGTCGGCTTTTCTTATTGTTACGTCTTTCAGATTTTTTAGTTGTTTCGCTGCTTCTTTGAGTCGTGGGGTTAAGATTGTAGATGAATATGTTCCTCGTTTTTTCCCTGCTTCTGCAAGTAGTTCAGCTTGAAGTGTGTCAGTGGTGATGACTTTTTTGTTGTCTTCTAGCTTATGGATATCGTCCAGAAGCATTTCGATTTCCAGGCGTTTTTGATGCATCTTTGGTTTAGATAAGAATTGACAATTTAGACCAAGATTTAAGAGGTCTCGTTGGTCCTGGGTAAGATCATAAGAAGTCAGGTTAAAGTAGCCATCTTTAGGACGAGGGATTTTTAGCTTCCCTGGACGTTGAATCCCTTTTTACCAACGTCCCAGTCGACACAACCATAGGAATGATACTGGACAGAGTATACAGAGACGAGAGCACCCCCAAATTAGACATACCTGAGCCACACTTGAAAAGTCTTCTCGAAGCATGTACAAAAGAAGCCCCTTTCATCAGTCCACAAGGAGACATGTATTTACAAATAGACGGAGTAGCAATGGGCTCCCCCTTAGGAGTTTTATTTGCTAATTTTTATATGGGAACCATCGAAGACAGGGTCTTCAGTAGCAGACAAAAACCAACTGTATACTGCCGTTATGTAGATGACATATTCGTAATAGTAAAAGACTCAGATGAACTAATTGACCTAAAAAGACACCTAGAGAGAGAGTCAGTACTCCGATTTACACATGAAAATAGTGAAAATAACAGTCTGCCATTCTTGGATGTACTAATAACAAAAACAGGAACCTCTTTAAGCACCAACGTATATACCAAGCCCACCAACATAGGATTATGCCTGAACGGTAGAAGTGAGTGCCCCCAAAGATACAAAGCCAGTGTTCTCAATGCTTATATTCGTCGAGCGCTTACCCACTGCTCTGAATGGAGCAACGTGAGTAGAGAGTTTGAAAGAGTAACTCAGGTATTGGTGAACAACGGATATAGCAACGCGGAAATAAACGCTGCTATAAGAAGACACTTGGACCGTTGGTATAATTCAGAACCTAGAACAGAAACCACAACACCCCCAATAAAATTATATTACAAATCAACCATGCACAGTGAACATATAAAAGAGGAAAGAATAATGAAAGAAATAATCCGTAAAGGAGTAAAAAGCACTACTCCTAACCAAAACATAAACCTGATAATATTCTACAAAACCAAGAAGACTTCCGAACTCCTTATCAAAAACAGCCCGAAGCCGACGGAGAACCCTCTACAGCAGTCAAGCGTTGTATACATGTACACTTGCCCCCACGAAGGATGTAACCTTCAATGTAAGTACATAGGTATGACGTCGACCAAGCTGACGAGGCGTTTGACATGCCACCTTCAATCTGGTGCCCCTAGGAATCACATGAGACAAGCCCATGACATTACTCTAACAAGAGAAATGTTGAACAAGAATACTTGCATAATAGACAAAACCCAAGATTCAAGAAGATTACAAATTCTTGAGGCAATTCACATAAGAATAGAGCGACCTACCATGAACACCCAAATCACGGAACTATTTACTCTACCCACCATGAGAGTAAGGACAAGACAAGAACATATCGATGCCAACACAGAAGACAATGTCCAACATAACAGGCCAATTACACTGGATTAATCTTTGTGTTTAGATAGGAGATGCCTCGTATGGGCCAATAAGCCTTCTGCAGCCCCTATGTTTATCCCTTATGTATCCCCCCATGTTTTCACCTTAATTGTATTATCACCTGACCTAATGCGGGTATAAAATCAACTAGTATTGTAAGATCTGTTCACCTGAGAATGAACCATGGAGGTTCGAAACGTCGTGCAAAATTATACAAATAAGTGTAATACACTCTATAGTAAATCACTTCTTTTCTTCACCTTAAAAGTACGAAAATGAGTTTTGGAGAACTCCTATTTCAATTAAGCCCTGATGCTAAGAAAATAGTTAGAGAGATAGAAGCCCTAAACCAGAAAATAATAAATACAGAATATGCGGTCATATTCAATGAAACGTGTTTGAAAGAAAACCTGCTGCCAGTATACACCAATATATATATATATATATATATATATATATATATATATATATATATATATATATATATATATATATATATATATATATATATATATATATATATATATATATATCGTACCTAGTAGCCAGAACGCACTTCTCAGCCTACTATGCAAGGCCCAATTTGCCTAATAAGCCAAGTTTTCTTGAATTAATTGTTTTTCGACTACCTAACCTACCTAACCTAACCTAACCTAACTTTTTCGGCTACCTAACCTAACCTAACCTATAAAGATAGGTTAGGTAGGGTTGGTTAGGTTCAGTCATATATCTACGTTAATTTTAACTCCAATAATTTTTTTTTACCTCATACATAATGAATTGGGTAGCTTTATCATTTCATAAGAAAAAAGTTAGAGAAAATATATTAATTCAGGAAAATTTGGCTTATTAGGCAAATCGGGCCTTGCATAGTAGGCTGAGAAGTGCGTTCTGGCTACTAGGTACGACATATATATATATATATATATATATATATATATATATATATATATATATATATATATATATATATATATATATATATATATATATATATATATATATATATATATATATATATATTATTAAATATGACCGAAAAAGTAAGATTAATAATTCTAATACGAATTAAATACACGAAATAAAAACACGAAATAAACACGAAATAAAAAACGAAACACGAAATAAAAATGAATTTTGGAGAATTGATTTTTGAATTACCAACAACAGTGAAAAGAAATGTACGAAAGATCGAGAAAATTCGTGTTAGAATTATTAATCTTACTTTTTCGGTCATATTTAATAATATATGTCTACAGGAAAGACTGCTACCAAAATATACTAATATATATATATATATATATATATATATATATATATATATATATATATATATATATATATATATATATATATATATATATATATATATATATATATATATATATATATATATATATATATATATATATATATATATATATATATATATATATATATATATATATATATATATATATATATATATATATATATATATATATATATATATATATATATATATCATAAATCACGAAAACTCCTTTTAAACAACATTTTAGGTTGACACAAGGTCTCAAATTTTGTTTAGCCAACATTGTGCAGAAAGTTGTGGCAACCAATTTACGACTCCACTCAATAATGTATATATTATGTGATAAGGAACGTTGCCCCTCCTTTCAAACACTTTCCAGGTACGTTGTGGAAACCTAAAATTGTTTGCTGGGCTTAGAGCATTGTTGACTGTTTCTAGACTATTGTTGACTGTCTTTGGAGTATTGTTGATTGTCTTTGGAATATTGTTGACTGTTGCTGGAGTATTGTTGACGGTTGCTGGAGTATTGTTGATTGTGTTTGGAGTATGGTTGACTGTTGCTGGAGTATTGTTGACTGTTGCTGGAGTATTGTTGACTGTTGCTGGAGTATTGCTGTTGCTGGAGTATTGTTGACTGTTGCTGGAGTATTGTTGACTGTTGCTGGAGCATTGTTGACTGTTGCTGAAGTATTGTTGATTGTTGCTGGAGTATTGTTGACTGTTTCTAGAGTATTGTTGACTGTTGCTGAAGTATTATTGACTGTTGCTGGAATATTATTTACTGTTGCTGGAGTATTGTTGACTATTGCTGGAGTGTTGTTGACTGTTGCTGAAGTATTGTTGACTGTTGCTGGAGTATTGTTGACTGTTGCTGGAGAATTGTTGACTGTTGCTGAAGTATTATTGACTGTTGTTGGAATATTATTGACTGTTGTTGGAATATTATTGACTGTTGCTGAAGTATTATTGACTGTTGCTGGAATATTATTGACTGTTGCTGGAATATTATTGACTGTTGTTGGAATATTATTGACTGTTGCTGAAGTATTATTGACTGTTGCTGAAGTATTATTGACTGTTGCTGGAATATTATTGACTGTTGCTGGAATATTATTGACTGTTGTTGGAATATTATTGACTGTTGCTGAAGTATTATTGACTGTTGTTGGAATATTATTGACTGTTGTTGGAATATTATTGACTGTTGCTGAAGTATTATTGACTGTTGCTGGAATATTATTGACTGTTGCTGGAATATTATTGACTGTTGTTGGAATATTATTGACTGTTGCTGAAGTATTATTGACTGTTGTTGGAATATTATTGACTGTTGCTGAAGTTTTGTGATAGAATAATTTTTCAGCAATATTGAGAATTGTTGCAGGAATATTGATAATAATTGTTAGGTAATTTTCAACTGGTAATTGAATATTGTCACTGAAGCGATTTCTTCCTACAGTTATTGTTCAATCATTTATTTTGTAGATATAATGAATTGTGAGCCTTATTCTTTGTACAATAATTGCCAAAAATATTGATATCTTTTCTTTTTTTTTGTTCACAGCGACGGTGCTGGGAGCAGAATGAAGTACATTTTAAGGAGATGGTGAAGGAGATCACGGCAGGAAACTTTTTAAACCTCTCTGTGAATATCCCGAACACTGTTTATGGGCACCAGCAGGATGCCACTGGTAGGACTCTACTCCACTGGGCAGCGGCGCTGGGCATGACAAAGGCGGTAAAGGCTCTCCTGGAGGAGTGCAGGGTATACGCTCACGTCATGACATGGGCTGGCGAGACTCCTTGTGACCTGGCACTACAGGCAGGTCACCACCAGCTGGTCATATGGTCCGGTCTCCACCAGCTGTCATTACGGGTTGTAGAGCAGCAGTTGGTACAACGGACACAGATAATGCAAGGAGCTCTACATGCAGAGTACCAGCAGTTTATGTTCCTGGCGGGTCAATACCAGCTGAACAAGGATGTGCAGCTGGTAAATGTCAAAAACTCATTCTCAGATGTTGATTCACAAGAACAGCAGTACTATATCCTGTTGTTTGTCATCAGTCAGTGCGATGACGTCAGGTGGGCAGTGGACCTGCTAGAGAAAGGATCGCCGCTGGAACCAGTGGGAGGCTTGGCTATATCCGCCCTTTGCTCCGCCGTCACCAGTAACCGGCCCAGGATTGTGAGCCTCCTGGTGGCAGCAGGAGCACCGCTCAGCACCACCTCCCACGGCCTCAACCTGCTGACGTTGGCTTGGTGCTCCCCTGACGTCACTCCTCGGTTGCAAGCTATTATCACCAGTGTAAGTGACCTCACACCAACCAACACTTTTATCTTGCATCCTATCCACCACAATATTTTATTAATACCCTTTCTCCCATTGATATTCTTTAGTACTCTCCAGCTTGTTGAGTGTACCAGCAAGATACACTCCTCTCCCGCCTATAAAGAGTCATTCTCCCCCCACCTCCCTGGACACAGTCTAGAAGCTTCATAGTTTTATTTTTGGTTATGGTTAAGGAGAAGGATGAAACCAGGATTTTATGATGGTTACAAGTTGGGTAGGGGAGGGTAAGGAACCCTGCCTGAGAGCCAAGATGGCTGACACATTCAGGCTCAGGAGGGAGCATCTCTAGGAAAGTTTAAATTGTGAATGACAGGTTGTCGGGGTCACGACCAATGAGAACACGCCATCGCATTATGTGACGTGACATCAACGTTGGAGTCGTGAGCGCAGGAGGTAAGAAGAGTCACTATTTTGAACTATTCGTCGAGGGCGGACATACTTTTTGTCTCTCCAGCAAGATGCGGTCTCCTTTTGACCATGTCGTAGCTCAGTCGATTAAGGCAGCGTCTGGGATGCTCTCGGACGCAGGTTCGAATTCTCGTCACGGCCCTTATAGATTTGTTCATTTGATGCATCACGCAATTGTGATTTCTGTGTGTAATGAAGTAAGGGTGAAGAGGGAGAACGGCCTATTGACATAGCTCGAGTGCATGGGGGGGAGTTGTGTAAAACCCTGGTTTGTGCCTCGGAGAGGCTGCAGGATTCAGTAAGTTCAGTAGAACTTCGGTTTCAACTCCTTTTTGACCATGTCGTAGCTCAGTCGATTAAGGCAACGTCAGGGATGCTCTCGAGCGTAGGTTCAAATCCTCGTCACGGCCCTTGTGGATTTGTTCATTTGATGCATCACGCAATTGTGATTTATGTGTGTAATTTCAGTATTTGTCTTCTTACTTGTTCAAATTTTCTCTCGGCAACTTTATGATAGCACTCCAGTTTAACATGATTAAGTGAAGTTTGTTTACATAAATCCTCGCATTTATTATTTACAGCAGTGTATTCCTGCTGTAATTTATATATATATATGTAAATATTGCACTAATTAGTTTATGTTGATCCTAGATTTGATGAACCACTGGTTTATCCTAGCTTATTTGGTTCGAAGGACCATTCTTATGTGGGAAAGTCCTAGCAGACATTTATTTATTTTTATTATATTTTTTGTTAACATCAATATTAAATTATTATGGTTCTAAGTGGACTGTATATTTTGATTCAGCCTGCCAGAATCTTATCTGTACATAGTTCAAGAGGACAATTATAACTTATACCACAATGAGTGGATATATGATAAGCTACAATTGTTTACCTCTTGCAAAATATAAATTATACCACATATGGTGACCTAATCTACAGTATTATTGAATCTAATAATCTACTTTGTTGCCCAAAAAGATATTTATGACCTTAGTTGTGTTATTGCTATGGCCAAATTAGGCTGGCTATGTTGTTTCCTCCTACTTCTGTTAGGGTGTGGCTAAATGTGCTCCAGGGCCTTGTTATGGCGTAAAGACCGAAGGCTCGTAAAGAGCCTTCGCTGTTTCGTGTTCTTCTGTTCACATTCTCTGTGTGTGACTCGCCTCCCTCCTCCCTCAGATGGCGTTCCAAAAATATCTTCTGGTTCTATCTATGTTTTAAAGAATAAGGAGTCAAGCTATATTTCTGTTGTATTTATTTATAATCAGTCCAAGTGATTAGTGTAATAACTATTATATAAAGTTTAAACACTAGACTGGGGTTTAAAAGAAATGAGAGTTAATATTTACGTGTTTTTGATGACGTCATGAAATCCCATTCTCTTATTTTTACAACCCGTTCTCGCAAATTTAATAAGTCAATATTGACTTATTAAATATGTGCATAGGTGACATACTTAACATAATAGATACCCATAAAAAGATTCATAGAAAACACCGACCTTACCTAACCTTGTTAGTATCTTAAGATAAGCATCTTATTGCTTCGTAATTACAATTATTACCTAACCTATAATAGGTATAGGTTAAGTAACAATTGTAATTACAAAGCAATAAGATGCTTATCTTAATATACTAACAAGGTTAGGTAAGGTCGGTGTTTTCTATGAATCTTTTTAGGGGTATCTATTATGTTTAGTATATCACCTATGCACGTAGTTAATAAGTCAATATTGACTTTACGAATTTGCGTGAACGGGTTGTATTTTTAATGGGGAACTGTAGTATGTTAACATGTATGTGTCGGATTTCTGGCATGGAAGGATGTATGGGCGGTGGTCTCCTCTGAGTGGAACGATTTATGGTGGCGGTCTCACTAACTGGAAGGATGTATGGGTGGTGGTCTCATAGAGTGGAATGATGTATGGGTGGTTGTCTCCATGAATGGAACGGTGTAATGTGGTGGTCTCCTTCAGTGGAAGTATTGGTGTTGGTCTCCCTGAGTGGAAGAATGTATGGATGGCTGTCTCCCTGAGTGGAACGGTGTATTGTGGTGGTCTCCTTCAGTGGAAGGATGTATGGATAGTTGTCTCCCTGTGTAAAAGGATATATGGGTGGAGGTCTCCCTGAGTGGAAAGATTTATAGGTGTTAGTCTCATTGAGTGGAAGGATGTATAGGTGTTGGTCTCCATGAGTGGAAGGATGTATGGGGTAGTAGTCTCCCTGAGTGGAAGGATGTATGGGTAGTGCTCTCCCTGAGTGGAAGAGTGAATGGGTGGTGGTCTTCCTGAGTGGAAGGATGTACGGGTGGTGGTCTCCCTAGTGGAAGGATGTATGGGTGATGGTTGTTGGAAAGTTTCCAACACTAATACATCATTATTGTATTAACCCATAGTAATAACTAACACAACTAATATGTAGAATTAATTCAATTAACGTTCCCATAGTAAGGCATAATTTAGCCAGAAAATTCCCAGCCATCATGACGCCAAGCGCCGATTGCAAGCTTAAACCTGAAGTCTCCCACACTTGATGGAGATATATTGAGTTTAGTTAATTACTCTCTCTTTCTTAAGTTATTGTTCATTGTGAAAGAAATAACTATTTCGCATGCTTATGCGTACTGAACTCGACTATTTAACCAAATTAATTATTCCAATAAAATGTTACTGTGGCGTAAAATAAAAACACGTCAACCCTTCTCGTTCAATTTGTGTAATGTTAATTAGATCAATTGCCTTACGAGAAAAGGTATTATTATCCAATATATTTATTGGTGAGACAGTTCAAATTGTATTCCTTCCGTTCCCCAAATAATTAATAGTAAACTGAAATGGTTTACGTTCGGGATCGCTATGAGCGTCTCTGCGCATGCGTGACCAGGCATGGTGGGAGGAAGGAGACAGGACTCAAGCATAGGGCGTCGTTTAGTGGACACGTACATCCTTGACCCGCATCACTAAAGCTTTTACCCCTCCTACGGTTCTAAAACGCCTTTTCCTTGAGCACTTTTCTTCTCACTCCCACTCCGTTTCCGTCTTCACCGATGGGTCTAAGTCTGCGGACTGTGTTGGCTACTCTGTTGTTTTTCCTGATCGCACTTATATGTGTCGCTTACCTCCGGAGACTAGCATCTTCACAGCGGAACTTTATGCTATTCTCTCTGCTCTTCGTCTCCTGCTCTCTCGTTGTCAGTCTTCCTTTGTAGTTGTTGTTGACTCTCGTAGTGCCCTCATTGCTCTCGGGTCCTTTAATCCGGTTCATCGAGTAGTTGTCGAGATCCAGCATTGGCTGTTTCTTGTTCACAGTAAATTTAAGTCGGTTGAGTTTTGTTGGGTTCCCAGCCATATTGGTGTGTCTTTAAATGAGCGTGCGGATGCTGCCGCCAAGGAAGCTGTCCACTCTTGTCCCATCTCTCGTAAAGGTATTCCATATTCCGACTTTTATCCGGTTATCCATTCCTCCATCCTTACCCGTTGGCAGGCTTCTTGGTCGTCTGTTACTGGTAACAAAAAACGTGTTCTTAATTATTGTGTTTCCTCGTGGCCGTCCTCCTTCCACCGTAACCGGCGTTGGGAAACGGCTCTGGCGAGGTTGCGTATTGACCATACTCGCTTAACCCATGGTCACTTGATGGAGCGCCGCCCTGCTCCTTATTGTCCTAATTGCATTGTCCCTCTTAGGGTCGTGCATGTCCTTGATTGTCCTGACTTCCAGGACGAGCGTGTGTCTTGCTTTCCGACGGCCCCTCGCGGTCACCTGTCTCTCAATAGAATTCTTGGTGACTCGGATACTTTTTATATCGTTCGCCTTATGCGTTTTTGTTCTCGTATTGGCATCCTTGGTGATATTTAGCGCCCTCTGATCATTCCGCACATTTGATGGTGCTACATAGCCTTCCCGGTTTTGTGCCTTCTATTGATAATTACTTACTTGGTGCACACGTGCCTCCACAGACGGCAGCCATTAAACAAGATCACGTGGTCTAAAGTACTCAAACTGTTTAATTGCACGCCTACAAATATAGTCACGGCCCGTAATCACACGATGTATGAGTGGTGGTGTGCCTGAGTGGAAGGATGTATGGGTCCTCTTCTATCGAAGGATGTATGGGTGGTTGTCTCCCATAGTGGAAGCATGTATAGGTGGTGGTCTCTCTGAGTTGAAGGATGTAGTGGTTGTAGTCTGAGTGGAAGGATGTATGGGTAATGATCTCCCTGAGTGGAAGGATGTATGGGTTGTGGTCTCCCTTATTGAAAGACTGTATGGATCGTTGTCTCCCTGTGTAGAAGGATGTATGGGTGGTGGTCTCCCATACATCCAATGGAATGTCAATGCAATGGAAGGATGTATGGGTGGTGGTCTCCCTGAGTGGAAGGATGTATGGGTGGTGGTCTCCCAGAGTGGAAGAGTGTATAGGTGGTGGTCTGCCTGAGTGGAAGGATGTATAGGTGGTGGTCTCTCTCAGTGTAAGGATGTATGGATGGTAGTCTCTCTCAGTGTAAGGATGTATGGGTGGTGGTGTCCCAGAGTGGAAGAGTTTCCTGAGTGGAAAATGTATGGGTTGTGTTCTCCTTGAGTGGAAAGATGTATAGGAGATGGTCTCCCTGAGTAGAAGGATGTATAGTTTGTTGTTCCCTTTAGTGCAATGGTGTATGGGTGGTGGTATCCTTGAGTGGAAGAATGTATGGGTGGTGGTCTCCCTGAGTGGAAGTATTTATGGGTAGTGTTCGGCATGAGTGTATGAGTGGTGGTCTCCCTAAATGGAAGGATGTATGAGTGGAGGTCTCTCTGAGTGCAAGGATGTGTGGGTGGTGGTGGCATACCTGAGTGGAAGGATGTTCCTTCCACTGAAGGAAAATATTCCTTCAATTCAGCGAGTGGTCTCGCTGAATTGAAGAATGTGTGGGTGGTGGTCTCCCTGAGTGGAAGTATTTATGGGTAGTGGTCTCTGTTACGAACCCGATTCCATCGTCGGAGCATGGAGCAGCGACGTCAATGCCATCTGTGAGTCCGCTCCCGAAACCCCCACAAGTTGGACGACGCCATCTAGTGGTGACAGGATTATACCAGCAAGAGGCGCTAGATTCCAGTCCTAGTCAGCTTGAGAGGTAGCTGGTGCTGACCTCTGGTGAGGTGGTGCCTAGAAAATCAGCGCCATCTATTATAGGAGTTGTATGTCTATGTCAGAGTACGTAAGTGATGTTTCCTAGTGTCCCATGTACTGACCAGTGTACTGATGACGTGTACAGAGCAGTATCCACAGAGTCGACGTTGGCCTGCTGTGGTACGAGGACAGTCAGTCTACCCAAGGCAGCCAATAGCTCTCTACTCCATTCTGCTTTACGGAAGCAGTGAGCCGCCGCCGGAGAAGAACTGTGTTCTACTGTCTGCCTGTGAAGTGGCAGTGACAGAATTCGGCGTACCCGGGACTGGCTAACGGAAGAGACGACTGACAGTAAAGCGGCTACTGAGGAGTGTAACCAGCGAGTTGCAAGAAGCTCCTGCCATGGGTTCGCTACCCTTGTATTTGTACGTGAAGAGGCCCAGCAGCGCGAGGCTGATGTTCTCTGCCAGCACCAGGCTGGAGAGTGATTGTGGGCGTGCACGAAGAGCACCTAGTGACACTGTGTTTTGACTGGCCCGTGGCCAGGGTAGACTTGGTGTTTCCCAGTACTGGTTGAGGACGGTACTGTGTGTTGAGGAAACACGGTAGCTGACAAGACTGCATCGATTGAGCATCGAGGAGCGTTTAGTGTCCTATGAGAGAGACACTTGTGTACATATTAAGTGTAGTAATACGTAATTTAGGATTATATATAAGGTGATGGGAAAGTGTTTATATGTGAATATATTGATAATTGATGAAGTGTCGTATTCAATGCACCTTCCCCATTGTGTTTTACTTGCATTACCGAGCTCACTCCTTGAAAGCCACTACTAACTTGGGGCCGGATACCAGAACTTTAGTTCCACCAGCAAAGAACCCGGTTGGGACCCATTGTGGCCATAACAGTCTCCCTGAGTGGAAGAATGTATGAGTGGTTGTGTCCCTGAGTGAAAATATGTATGGGTGGTCGTCTCCTTGAGTTGAAGGATATATGTGTGGTGAGCTCCAGGAGTGGAAGGATGTATGGGTGGAGGTCTCCCTGAGTGGAAGGATGTATGAGTGGTGGTCTCCCTAGTGGAAGGATGTATGGGTCGTGGTCTCCCTGAGCGGAAGGATGTATGGGTAGTGGTATCCTTCATTGGAGGGATGTATGGGTGGAGGTCTTTCTGAGTGGAAGGATGTATGGGTGGTGGTATGCTTGAGTGGAAGGATGTATGGGTTGGGGTCTCCCTAAGTTGAAGAGAGTATGGGTGGTTGTCTTCCTGAGTGGAAAAATGTTTGGTTAGTGGTCTCACTGAGTGGAATGATACATGGGTGGTGGTTTCCTTGAGTGGAGGAATGTATAGGTGATGTTCTCCTTGAGTGGAAGGATGAATGGGTGGTGATCTACAGGAGTCGAAGGATGCATGGATTGTGGTCTCCTTGAGTGGAAGAATATATAGGTGATGGTCTCCTTAAGAAAAATTATATATAGGTGGTGGTCTACACTAGTAGAAGGATGTATGGTTTGTAGGGTTCCCTGACGGAAAGGATGAATCTATTATGGTCTCCTTGAGTGGAAGGATGAATGGGTAGTGGTCTGACAAAGTGAAAGTTTGTATATGTGGCGATATCCATGAGTGGAAGGATGTATGGGTGGTGGTCTCCCTGAGTGGAAGGATGTATGGGTGGTGGTCTTCCTAAGTGGAAGAGAGTATGGGTAGTTTTGTTTCTAAGTGGAATGATATGTGTGGGTGTCTTCCTGAGGGGAAGGATAAAGGGGTTGTTGTCTCCCTGAGTGGAAGGAAGTATGGGTGGTGGTCCCCCTGAGTGTAATCATGAATAGGTGGTGGTCTCCTTGAGAAGAGGGATGTATAGGTGATGTTCTCCTTCAGTGGAAGGATGTATGGGTGGTTGTCTATAGGAGTAGAAGGATGTATGGTTGGTGGTCTCCCTGAGTGAAAGTATGAATGGGTTGTGGTCTCCCTGAGTGGAAGGATATATGGGTGGTCGTCTTCCTGAGTGGAAGGATATATTCGTGTTGGTCTCCTTGAGTAAAAGAATGTATGGGTGGTGGTCTCCCTGTGTATAAGGATGTATAGGTGTTGGCCTCCTTGAGTGGAAGTATGTATGAGTGATGGTCTTCTTCAGTGGAAGGTTGTATGGCGTTCGTTTTCGTGAGTGGAAGTATGTATAGGTGGTGTTCGATCTCAGCGGAAGCATGTTTGGGTAGGGGTCTCCCTGAGTGGAGGGATGTATGGGTGGGGGTCTCCTAGAGTTGAAGGATGTATGGTAATTATCTCCCAGAGTAGAATAATGTATGGGTAGTTATCTGCCTGAGTGGAAAGATGCATAGGGTGATGGTCTCTTTGTGTGGACGAATGCATGGGTGATGGTCTCCTTAAGTGACGGATGTCTGGGTGATAGTCTCTAGAAGTGGATGGATGGAATAGTGGAAGCCGACCAAAAGGGAAGAATGTGTGGTTGTGGTCTCCCTGAGATAAGTATATATGGGTTGTGGTCTCCCTGTATGGAAGGGTGTATGGGTGATGGTCTAACTGAATAGATGTATGGGTGGTTGTCTCCCTGATTGGAAGGATGTATGAGCGGTGGTCTCCCTGAGTAGAAGAATGTATGGGTGGAGTTCTCCTTGAGTGGAAGGATTTAAGGGTGGTGGTCTCCTTTACTGCAAGTATGTATGGGTGTTGGCCTCCCTGAGTGGAAGGATGTATGGGTTGTTGTGCCTGAGTGGAAGGATGTATAGGTGGTGGCCTTCCTGAGTGTAAGGATGTATGGGTGGTGGTCTCCCTATGTGGAAGGATGAATGAGTTTTGGTCTCCCTTAGTGGAAGGATGTATTGGATGTTGTCTTCCTGAGTGGAAGGATGAAAGGGTGGAGGTGGAGGTGAGTGGAAGTGGATGTGTACTCACCTACTTGTGCTTGCAGGGGTTGAGCTTTGTCTCTTTGATACAGCCTCTCAACCGTCAATCAACTGGTGTACAGATTCATGAGCCTACTGAGCTCTATCACACTTATATATGAAACTGTGTATGGAGTGAGTCTCCCCACATCACTTCCTAAAGCATTCCATTTATTAACTACTCTGATAGTGAAGAAATTCTTTCTAACGTCTCTGTGGCTCATCTGGGTACTATGTTTCGACCTGTGTCCCTTTGTTCGTGTTCCATCCGCGCTGTAGATTTTGTCTTTGTCCACCCTGTCAATTCCCTGGAGAATTTTGTAGATGGTTATCATGTCTCCCCTTACTCTTCAGTTTTTCATGCACGTGAGGTTCAGCTCCTTTAGCCTTTCCTCGTAGCTCATTCCTCTCAGTTCCGGGACGAGTCTGGTGGCATATCGCTGAATCTTCTCTAATTTTGTCTTGTGTTTAACTAGGTATGGACTCTTGAGGTTATCTTGAGATGATTTCTGGGCTTAGTGTCCCTGCGGTCCGGTCCTCGACCAGGCCTCCAACCCCAGGAAGCAGCCCGTGACAGCTGACTAACTCCCAGGTACCTATTTACTGCTAGGTAACAGGGGCATCAGAGTGAAAGAAACTCTGCCCATCGTTTCTCGCCGGCGCCCGGGATTGAACCCGGGACCACACGATCACGTGCCCAGTGTTCTGTCCGCTCAGCCACCGGCGCCCCTACCACCGACTCCTTGCTGGAGCTGCATATTTCAGGATTTGTCTGACATAAGTGGTATACAGGATCCTGAACGATTCCTTAAACAAGTTTCTAAAGGCAGTTCTTATGTAGGCCAACCTAGCATATGCCGCTGATGATATCCTTTTGATGTTGGCCTCTGGGGACAGGTTCGGTTTGATATCATCCCCCCAGATCTTTCTCTCTATTTGACTCTTGCAGGATTTCACCTCCCAGATGATACCATGAGTTCAGCCTTCTGCTTCCTTCGCTTCATTTCATTACTTTACACTTTCCTGAGTTGAACTTTAGCAGCCATTTTCTAGACCATTCCTCCAGTTTGTCCAGGTCATCCTGTAGTCTGTCTAGATGATGTAGTAGATGAAAGATGATGTAGTCTCATCTTTCTTGATACTTCTCATAATTTTTTCATCATCAGCATACATTGAGAGGAATGAGTCTATACCCTCCGAAATATCGTTTACATATATTAGAAACAGGATGGGACCAAGTACTGAGCCCTGTGGGACTCCGCTGGTGACATCTCGTCACTCTTATGTCTCCCCCCTCACAGTTACTCGCTGTTTCCTTTTGCTTAAAAACACCCATATCCACTGAAGCACCTTCCCTTTTACTCCTGCCTGTTGCTCCAACCTTTTTATCAGCATTTTATGGGTTACTGTGCCAAAGGCTTTCTGGCAGTCCAAGAAAATGCATTCTGCCCACCCTTCTCTTTCCATCCTAATTTTTGTTGCCTGATCATAGAATTCAGTTAAACCTGTGAGGCATGATTTACCGTCTCTGAACCTATGCTGGTGATGCTTTACAAAGCTATTTCCCTCCAGATGCTTTATGAGCCTTTTTCCTCACGATTGTCTCCATCACCTTGCATGGTATAAAAGTTAGGGAAACTGGCCTGTAGTTTAATGGCTCTTGCCTGTCACTTTTCTTGAATATTGTGACTACGATAGCTGTCTTCCAACTTTCCGGTAGTTCTCCTATTTCCAGTGACCTGTTATACACCATAGAGAGTGGCACGCGTAGTGCTTCTGCACCTTCCTTTAGTATCTATGGTGAGATTCTGTCAGGCCTAACAGCCTTTGTCACATTCAGCTCCAACAGATTCCTTTTGACCTCATCACTGGTGAGGTCAAAATCCTCTAAGGTTGCTTGGTATGTCTCCTCCTCATTTAGTGCAGGGGCTTCTCCTTGTTCATTTGTGAAAACCTCCTGGAATCTCTTGTTGAGTTCTTCACACACCGCTTTGTCATTCTCTGTGTATCTGTTCTCCCCTTTTCTCAGTTTCATCACTTGTTTCTTCACTGCTGTTTTCCTCCTGATGTGGCTGTGGAGCAGTTTTTGTTGGGTCTTGGCTTAACTCCCGATGTCATTTTCATACTGTCTCTCTGCTTCCCTCCCCACTCTGAGGTACTCATTTCTGGCCCTCTGGTATCTCTCCCTGCTCTCTGGTGTTCTGTTGTTCTTGTAGTTTTGCCATGTTCTTTTACGCAATTGCTTCGCTGCCGCACATTCCTGGTTGAACCACGGATTTTTCTGTTGCTTTTCATTTTTCACTTTTTGGACTGGGATAAACCTGTCTGCAGCCTCCTGACCCTTCTGAGTGACATAATCCATCATATCCTTTACAGTCTTGTCTATAAGTTCTGTTTCCCATGGTATTCCCCTTAGGAAGTTCCTCATCTCGTCATATTTTCCTCTTCGGTAATTTAGTCTTTTGCCTTCTGATCCCATCCATGGATAGATTATCTCTACCTCCACCAAGTACTCAAATGTCAATACACTGTGGTCAACCATTCCTATGGGAGCTTCACCTCTGACATCCCTTTTTTCTGACTCATTCAAGGTGAATATCAGGTCGAGTCTAGCTGGTTCGTCATTGCCTCTTAATCTTGTGGGTTCCCTTACGTGCTGGCTCAGAAAGTTCCTTGTTGCCACTTCCAAGAGTTTAGCTCTCCATGTATCTGCACTACCGTGTGGGTCCCCATTTTCCCAGTCTATTTTTCCAGGGTAGAAATCGCCCATCATTAAGAGTCTTGAGCCATTCCTGCAGGCAACTGAAGCTGCTCTCTATTATATAATTGGTTACCATGTTGTGCCTATCGAACTCCTGTATGGGTCTTCTTTTATTTAGGGGAGGGTTGTAAATGACTGCCACTATTATCTTAGGTCCACCCATTGTTATAGTTCCTATTATGTAATCTCTGAACTCGTCACAGCCCAGAATTTCCATCTCATCAAAACTCCAGTCCTTCCTTATCAGCAGGGCCATTCCTCCACCTCCTCTCCCTTCCCTCTCTTTCCTTACTATATAGTAATTCTTTAGAAACATGGTGTCTGTTATGACTCGTGACAATTTTGTTTCTGTGAGTCCTATTTCATCTGGGTTTGCATCCTGCACCCTTTCCGCCTGTTTACTTGCTTTATTGGTAATCTCGTCGATGTTTGAGTACATTACCTTGAAGCTCACTTTCCTATATCCATTTTTACCCTCGCTCCCCACAAGTGTAGGAAGTTGTTCAATGTGCATTTGATACTTGGGTAGGCTCATCTTCCTTTGAGGTAGTTGCCAGGGATTCAGGGGGAGGTGGGGGACGGAGGGCTTAGGTCTTGTCCAGGCCTGCTTGGGACAGGAAGAAGTCCTGGGGGTGAGGGGGCAGGGAGTGCTCGGAGAGAGGGCATGCCCTCCTGTGGTGTAGTTAACAGGGCTTTGGAGGAGGTGTAGTGGGGGATAGAGGGCTTAGGTCTTGCCTGGGCCTGCCTGGGGCAGAAAGAAGACCAGGGGCTGGGAAAGCAGGGGTTACTGGGGGTAGGGGAGCGGGAGGATTTGGGTATATGGTGGGCATTGTGCAGGGGCAAGGGTGGGTTTGTGCTGGGAGTTGGGGGGGGGGATTGGGGTAGTGGGCTGGGGTGTTGCAGCCTCCTCTGGGGTTCCTGAATTGCTGGATTGGGGTTCCCCACTCCTCTCTGGGATTGCTGGGTTGGAGGCTGAGGTTACCTGGCTCCCTTCCCTCTCCTTATACCTTTTCCTTGCATCTGCTGCCCTTATTATCTCGTCCCTGGTCATGTCCCTCTGAAGGTATACCTTTTTGTAATTCCTTGCATATTTTAGTTTGCTCTTCTTTACTTGGATGTCCTCTTTGATGTCCTCGCTCCTGAATACTACCTTGATCAATCTCTTTTTGTCTCTGTTTTACTAGCCAATCCGGAAAAACTATTCTATGTCTCGTTCAGCCCCTTCCATTCCTATCTCCTATAGTATCCCTGACACTGTAGCTTTGTCGTTAGTCCTCCATTCTTCCCTTGTGGAATCCTCTTGTTCGTTGACACCTTTCACTACTACAGCTCTTTTCCTTTCCATTAGCCGGCTTGTGCATCTAGCTGCCTCCTGTGAGGTTGCTGCTTTCATTACAACTTCCTTGACTGTGGATATGGCATCTGGGCTCTTCAGTATTTCAGCAAAGGTTGGACCAATTGTAGGAGGTCCCTGCCATTGCAACATCTCCTGGTAACTGGGCCAGAGTCTGAGGAGGGCCTGTTTTTAGGCTTTTTATCTCCTCTTGTGCTGCACTTAGTTCTTTCTGCAGCTATCTTATATTTTCCCTCAGGTCCTTCAATTCCTTACTGATTTCCATTCATGCCTTAGCAATTATCTCCATGTGCGACTCGACCTGTCACTCTCCTCCAACTTTGTTCTGTTATCTTACAATCCCCCTTGACCTGTGTGTACTCACCTAATTGTACTCACCTAATTGTGCTTGCGGGGGTTGAGCTCTGGCTCTTTGGTCCCGCCTCTCAACCGTCAATCAACTGGTGTACAGATTCCTGAGCCTATTGGGCTCTATCATATCTACATTTGAAACTGTGTATGGAGTCAGCCTCCACCACATCACTTCCTAATGCATTCCATTTACTAACTACTCTGACACTGAAAAAGTTCTTTCTAACGTCTCTGTGGCTCATTTGGGTACTCAGCTTCCACCTGTGTCCCCTTGTTCGCGTCCCACCAGTGTTGAATAGTTCATCCTTGTTTACCCGGTCGATTCCCCTGAGGATTTTGTAGGTTGTGATCATGTCCCCCCTTACTCTTCTGTCTTCCAGTGTCGTGAGGTGCATTTCCCGCAGCCTTTCCTCATAACTCATGCCTCTTAGTTCTGGGACTAGTCTAGTAGCATACCTTTGGACTTTTTCCAGCTTCGTCTTGTGCTTGACAAGGTACGGGCTCCATGCTGGGGCCGCATACTCCAGGATTGGTCTTACATATGTGGTGTACAAGATTCTGAATGATTCCTTACACAGGTTCCTGAACGCCGTTCTGATGTTAGCCAGCCTCGCATATGCCGCAGACGTTATTCTCTTTATGTGGGCTTCAGGAGACAGGTTTGGTGTGATATCAACTCCTAGATCTTTCTCTCTGTCTGTTTCATTAAGTACTTCATCTCCTATTCTGTATCCTGTGCCTGGCCTCCTGTTTCCACTGCCTAGTTTCATTACTTTGCATTTACTCGGGTTGAACTTCAACAGCCATTTGTTGGACCATTCACTCAGTCTATCCAGGTCATCTTGTAGCCTCCTACAAGATGTGTGTGTTTATGTGTGTGTGTGTGTTTATGGGTGTGTGTGTGTGTGTGTTTATGGGTGTGTGTGTGTTTGTGTGTGTGTGTGTACTCACCTATTTCTGCTTGCGGGGGTTGAGCTCTGGCTCTTTGGTCCCGCCTCTCAACTGTCAATCTACGGGTGTACAGATGCCTGAGCCTACTGAGCTCTATCATATCTACATTTGAAACTGTGTATGGAGTCAGCCTCCACTACATTACTGCCTAATGCATTCCATCCGTTAACTACTCTAACACTGAAAAAGTTCCTTCTAACGTCCCTGTGGCTCATTTGGGTACTCAGTTTCCACCTGTGTCCCCTTGTTCGCGTCCCACCAGTGTTCAATAGTTTATCCTTGTTTACCCGGTCGATTCCCCTGAGGATATTGTAGGTTGTGATCATGTCTCCCCTTACTCTTCTGTCTTCCAGTGTCGTAAGGTGCATTTCCCACAGCCTTTCCTCATAACTCATGCTACTTAGTTCTGGGACTAGTCTAGTGGCATACCTTTGGACTTTTTCCAGCTTCGTCTTGTGCTTGACAAGGTACGGGCTCCATGCTGGGGCCCGCATTCTCCAGGATTGGTCTTACATATGTGGTATACAAGATTCTGAATGATTCCTTACACAGGTTCCTGAACACTGTTCTGATGTTAGCCAGCCTCGCATATGCCGCAGACGTTATTCTCTTTATGTGGGCTTCAGGAGACAGGTTTGGTGTGATATCAACTCCTAGATCTTTCTCTCTGTCTGTTTCATTAAGTACTTCATCTCCTATTCTGTATCCTGTGTCTGGCCTCCTGTTTCCACTGCCTAGTTTCATTACTTTGCATTTACTCGGGTTGAACTTCAACAGCCATTTGTTGGACCATTCACTCAGTCTATCTAGGTCATCTTGTAGCCTCCTACTATCATTCTCTGCTTCAACCCTCCTCATAATTTTTGCATCGTCGGCAAACATTGAGAGAAACGAATCTATACCCCCTGGGAGATCTTTTACATATACCAGAAACAGTATAGGTCCAAGGACTGACCCCTGCGGGACTCCACTCGTAACGTCTCGCCAATCTGAGACCTCACCCCTCACACAGACTCGTTGTCTCCTGTTACTTAGGTACTCCTCTATCCACCGGCGTACCTTCCCTTTCACTCCAGCCTGCATCTCCAACTTTCGCACTAGCCTCTTGTGTGGCACTGTATCAAAGGCTTTCTGACAATCCAGAAATATGCAGTCTGCCCACCCTTCTCTTTCTTGCCTTATTTTTGTTGCCTGGTCGTAGAATTCAAGTAACCCTGTGAGGCAGGACCTGCCATCCCTGAACCCACGTTGATGCTGTGTTACAAAGTTCCTTCGCTCCGGATGTTCCACTAGTTTTTTCTCACAATCTTCTCCATCAGCTTGCATGGTATGCAGGTTAGGGACACTGGCCTGTAGTTCAGTGCCTCCTGTCTATCCCCTTTCTTGTATATCGGGACTACGTTAGCTGCTTTCCAAATATCTGTCAGTTCCCCTGTTGCCAGTGATTTGTTATACACTATGGAGAGTGGTAGGCACAGTTTTCTTGCTCCTTCCTTTAGAACCCAAGCGGAGATTCCATCTGGGCCCATAGCCTTTGTCACATCCAACTCTAGTAAACACTTCCTTACTTCCCCGCTGGTAATCTCAAACTCTTCCAGTGGTTCCTGGTTAGCTATTCCCTCCCTTACCTCTGGAATTTCTCCTTGCTCTAAGGTGAAGACCTCCTGGAATTTCTTATTCAATTCCTCACACACTTTCTTGTCATTTGTAGTGAATCCTTCCGCCACTATCCTTAATTTCATAACCTGTTCCTTTACTGTTGTTTTTCTCCTGATGTGGCTATGCAACAATTTAGGCTGATTCTTTGCCTTGCTTGCGATGTCATTTTCGTATTGTCTTTCTGCCTCTCTTCTCATCCTGACATATTCATTCCTGGCATTCTGGTATCTTTCTTTGCTCTCCAGTGTCCTGTTATTTCTATAGTTTCTCCATGCCCTTTTACTTTGCTGCTTAGCTAGCCTACATCTCTGATTAAACCATGGGTTTCTCATTTTCATTTCTCTGTTTTCCTTTTGGACTTGGACAAACTTGTTTGCTGCGTCCTTGCACTTCTGTGTGATGTAATCCATCATATCTTGGGCCGTCTTTCCCCTGAGCTCTGTTTCCCATGCTATATCTATGTATATCTATAAAACTAATACCAAGCTGAAACTCTTCAGCTACTTTTTCGTATTTTAACTTAAATCCAAAGCTAATTATTATATTAGGAACACAGTACACTGTGTATGACTGACTTGAAGAGGCACTTACCTCCAAGTCAGCATCCCAAAACACAAGTAGATGATTTATAGAGCGATGTCCACCTTAATTGTTGTCGTCCCTGTAGGCCAGAGCTCCTCTCCACGTGATGGTCCAATTGTTCCCTCATCACCACTGCTCGCTGGTGCCACTGTCTTGCCACAAACTCGTTCTTTTTCATTTTTTCTTATCTAACGTTATAAGAATTCACTATGATACGCTATCACTGCGTTGCTGTACCCTTAAAAGGATTAAAACTATGTTTTGGCTCACTGGTACGTAAATCCGAGAATACTGAACTAATTCGCGGACTGCCGTCCCACACTTGTGTCTTCCCTGGCTGACTGACTTTGTGCATGGATGGTTGTCTCCCCGAGTGGAAAGATGTGTTGGTGGTGGTCTCCCTGAGGGGAATGATGTATAGGTGCTCGTCTTCATGAGTGGAAGGATGTATGGGTAGTGGTCTCCCTGATTGGACGGATGTATGGGGGGTGGTCACCTTCAGTGGGACGGATGTATGGGGGGTGGTCTCTTTGAGTGGAAGGATGCTTAGGTGGTAGTTTCCCTGATTGGAGTGATGTATAGGTGGTAGTCTCCTTGAGTGGAAAACGTATGGGTGGTGATCGCCTTGAGTGGAAGGATGTAGGGTGGTAATCACCTTGAGTGGAAGGGTGTTTGGATTGTGGTCTCCCTGAGTGTAAGGATGTATGGGATGTGGTCTCCCTGAGTGGAAGGATGTATGGGTGTTGGTCGTCTTGAGAGGATGGATGTATGGGTAGTGATCGCCCTGAATGAAAGAATGTATGGATAGTGGTCTCCTGGAGTGGAAGGATATGTGGGTGGTGGTCTTTCTGAGTGGAAGGATGTATGGATTGTGATTTCCCCGAGTGGAAGGATGTATCTATGGTGATCTCTTTGAGTGGAAGGATGTATGGGTGGTGGTCTTCCTAGTGAAAGGATGTATGGGTAGTTTTCTCCCTGGAGTGGAAGGATGTATGGGTGGTGGTCTCCCTGAGTGGAAGGATGTATAGGTAGTTGTCTCCCTGAGTGAAAGAGTGTAAGGGTGGTGGTCTCCTTGAGTGAAATGTTGTATGTGTGGTAGTCTCGCTGAGTGGAAGGATGTATGGGTGGTGGTCTCCTTGAGTGAAAGGATATATGGGTGGTGGTCTCCCTGAGTATAAGGATGAATGGGTGGTGATCAGTAGTTAAATATGTGACTAGAACCATCCTAACACCTCAGCAGGTGGGCCGAGTGTGGCCCCCCAATGCTCCAGGATCGAACTCGGTCCTATTCAAAAGTGAGTTGGTGGGGGGGGGGGGAGGTGAGACGGGTACCGTCAGGGCGGACGTTGTGGGTCACAGAGGGTAAAAGGGGTATGTAGGGCTAAGATGGGAGGGTGGGACAAGTATGGGAAGAGGTGTACATCAAGAAAGGTTAAGAGAGTGGAGAGGGGGGAGGGTGACACATGAAGTAGGGCGGGTAACGTCAGGCGGGACGTTGTGGGTCATGTAGGGTAAAAGGGGGTTGGACAAGTAGAAGTAAGGGAACAGGAAACGCGGGGACATGATCCCAAAACGCGTGGACGTAATGCAAAATGAGTGGACAGGATGCAAAACACCAGGCATATGTGCCAGTGTATTCACTATCACTGTCTATTCGGAGGATGGGTTGGCTCACAGCACCGGATATGGAAGTCTCTTCGGACTCTTCGGACGAGGAAATTTCAGTTGGGACCACATCTTCACACCATCGATTCAACACATTGGGTTGAATTAGAATTTCCAATGATGAGTTGAGTAACAGTTAGTGAGTTGAAGAAAAGATTTTCAGCTATCTATCCAATGCATTGGGATTCCACTGGGTGGGTGGTGGCCGAGTGGACAGCGCTCTAGACTTGTTGACCTAGGGACTAGGGTTCGATCTCCTGGCACCTCCGGAAAAACAAATGGGCAGAGTTTCCTTCACCCTGATGCGGCTGTTACCTAGCAGTAAATAGGTACCTGCGAATTAGGTAACAGTTAATTGATTGACAGTTGAGCGGCAGGCCGAAAGAGCAGAGCTCAACCCCCGCAAACACAACTAGGTGAATACATACAATTCAGAGGACTTCTTACTCGAGGCCTCCCCAGCACATTCGAACGACATCTATGTCAATCCGAAGCAAGCCAACATCGAAGGTGAAGTTGAAGAACACGACGTCTTATAAAACACGGACCACACCTGCAGAAATAAGAAATCTGAAGAAATACAAACCAAGAATTAAGTAACAATAAGTCGAGTACCACCACCAATGGGAAGACGCTTCTAGTAAATCAAACCCATCACTACACCTACTTATTTCAGTTAATTTCAACATTAACTGCAAGACCAACTCCAAGATCAATACCTTATGCTAACCCCATGGTGGATAGGCCACCGAACTTACCAGCCGCCTCATTCGCCATCCAAAACCTTTTTCAGAATTTAAGTTCCTCATCCTTCTTCCTCTCCCCATTCTTCTCCAAGCTCTGTGGACATCAAATTCAAATTCACTAGCTTCTCTCACCTTTGTAACGGAAAACTTGCATTTCTCAAAAGTCTGCAACTCCGGTAACAAATATGTTCTCTGGGCCTGAAAGTTTTGTGTATTTTGGTGATTACAATAAGATGTTACCTGGGCTAAAATTATAGCATTTTTAAACGTTTTGAAATAATTATGAGCATGGTAATCCTGTGTCATATTATAGGAGAAATGAATGATGACATGTGGGACTGACACTCCATCTCCAGTGCACATGTTTGCTCAGTCTACCCTCCCCAGGTAGCTTCTAAAACTGTTAATACTTTCTGGCCGAAAAATTTTTATTCAAAGAGCGCTTTCTCGTACCTAAGGTTTCTTCAATGTTTAACGCAATTTAATTTTATTATATAAATGATATTGATTTATATATCTGTATTAGCTACCACTAACTCAACAATATGATTTTCCTGTGTTGTCTTCATAATATATTGATGATTTGGTTTCTGCATTATTTCAAGTTTCTGTGATAATAATATCAAATATGTTTGGTCACACAGGTAGCAGGGATCAGCCACTGGCTACCACAGTACTGATACCACTCTACCATCGGTTGTCTGTGTTGGTTGGTCCGAGAGCTCACATGCTGCCACATGAGCACCATGACCAACCGACTATCAGCAACACTCATGCTGCATTTTGGTCATGGATTTTCATTAAATCCTGCCACATACTTCAATTATGCCTAATTTACAATTATGAAAAAAAAAAGTTTGAATGATCCCCAAGCTGTTAATGATCATATATTCACATTACAACTCATGAGTGTCATTACTTTATAGGATATAAATAGTGTTATGCATATTCTTATTTGGCATGACATGGACATTTGAGAATGGACATAACATACTTTTTCTTGGAATAGCAAATTTCTTTGTATAGAATATTTCATGGAATAATGTTCTATAAAACAGTAATTTGGTTTTAGTCATTCCATCCAGGTTTGTTGTGAAACAACAACAACACTCACTCACTGAGCACTCAAGAGCATTTAGCACTCATGGCTAATTTTTACTTTACAGTAATATCTGTACAATTTAAAATTTCCTAAAGAGTTCTGCAGACAGATGAAAATCTGTATCTAAAAAAAGTCAAACTTCATGTGTTTTTACCTATGTTATCTACGATTTATGACGAGTTGGAAATTATTTTTAACATTACTAAAATACACATATATGTAAAAGTCGCGCTATTTTTTGTATTTTAGTTAGATTAAAATATAATGTAATTCGCGGTGCATTCACATAATATATGGTTTCTAAATGCACAGCTAATGTAATCAATACAGCATAAGTGTGAAGTACAATTACAGCTAGTTCCTCTATTGTTCTCTTTCATAAATATAAATTTATTCACAGGTGTTCCTGAATGTATTACAACATGAACATGAAACAATCAAAGATCTGCCAGACCTTGACAGAGGTGTTCACCACCTCATATCCACCATAAAAGGTGAGAAGCCTTGGCTAGCACGCTCGCCTAGAAACGAGTCAGTGATGAGTCTGACAAAGCTCATGGTCCAAGCTGCTCGTGCCAATTGTACATTGACTTGCAGCTTCCTCTACCTGGCTGGTGCTCAGGCTTCTTTGTGTTCCAAGACCAGTGTGAGTCCTCTTCACGCTGCACTGGAGACTAAGCACTGGAAGTTGGCTGGACAGATGGTGAAGACCATGAGAGGCTGTCTGTATGTCGCTGACTCCACAGGTCGACTGCCCACAACCCTCCTGCCTTCAGACAACCGCCAGTCCCTTGAAATGGTCAGTGACGCTCACGGCTGTACATTTCAACAGAAGTAGTCAAAAGAAGCTTAACCGTTGTCAAATTTAGGAAGTTCGATAATATGAATATATTCTTAGTCTGTTATAAACAAAAATAAGTTAAAAAGATGCAAAAATAACATTTTCCATGACATAGTCAAACATGCTAAAAAGCATGATTAATGATTAAATAATTAATATTATATAATGTTAATTATTATATATGATTAATTATTATATATTGTAAATTATTATTATTACACACACACACACACACATATATATATATAATATATATATATAATATATATATATAATATATATATATAATATATATATATATAATATATATATATATAATATATATATATATATAATATATATATATATAATATATATATATATATATAATATATATATATATAATATATATATATATATAATATATATATATAATATATATATATATAATATATATATATATATAATATATATATATATATATAATATATATATATAATATATATATATATATAATATATATATATATATATATATATATATATATATATATATAATATATATATATAATATATATATATATATATATATATATATATATATATATATATATATATATATATATGTCGTACCTAGTAGCCAGAACTCACTTCTTGGCCTACTATGCAAGGCTCTCGTCTTACTTAACTAAGTTAGCAAGGACTCTGTTGTTTCTGGCTAAGTGTAAACATTTTGGCCTATTATGCAAAAAATCATACTGTTTTTTTGGCCAAGAATGCAAACTGGCGATTGTTTATTTGTTTATCACATGGTCACTGTAAAGTAAGATGTTGTCCATTGAATGTAGGAAGATATTTAGATAAAAATGTCAAATGGGGACGATGTACAGATTAATAATGGCCTTAGGAATTGTTTGTACTAGAAATCAGTAGCACGTGGAGCGATATGGTGCTTGAACACTTAGCCGGCATACACTATTATTTAAAACAATTTTGTGTTTATAGAGAGAAAGAGAGAGAGATAGATTAATAGTTCTCAACTCCTTAAAACATACATAACTGAAACATGCTCATGTCTGAACATTTTGTCCTGCCTCAAAATCACATTGAACAAATAATGTCTTATCCCAGGCCAGCATCCTCTCCGATAAGGATCCTTGGTGGCTCGACCACCAGAAGTTACATCCTGTATACCACTACATTCTCATTTGAACCTAATAGTACTTACCTAACCTAACTTTTTATATAGTCTGTATACGGTAGCTTATTACGAAGCGATAAGCACCCTCCCCTAGGATAGGTTAGGTTAGGTTCCCTAGGTTCAACGCAACCCCCTGTCCCATCATGCCTGGAGGAGACAGCTGGTTGCCCGGAGTAGATGGTAGCAGTGTCAGCTGAATTATATAAATATCAAGTAGTCGCAGGCTACTCTCACATTTTACATCCACTGACGGCCAACCAACACACGCTTCGCTACTCTTCCATCAAATAGAAATTTAGTAGCCACATTCTTACTAATATTTGGAATATTCAGGTGTACAAAGCTTTTAAAACCATGGTATCATTATTTCCCTTTAAATCTTTTACATCTTCGATTATATCAAGTTCCCAAATAAACAAATATGTAGACAAATATTGTTCAGTTGATATAAATATTACATTAGAACCATCTATAATTAAATTAATACCAATTATACACAAAATTGTAAATGTTTATGCTATTAAAATATGGATGGGATCTACTCAAGAAGGATATCCTGCGGCATCCCAATTACAATTTATACTGCGAGTCGTAGTTAGGGAGGATGAAAATCATTGTTCTTATATGTTTGTGGAACTCTTCTCTAACATTGACCAAAGAAGCATCATGTTCTGTGAACATAATTTCAGGCCGGATTACTTAATATTGCCTATCAAGGGATATAGGTCCTACGCCAAAGATCCTTCCATATTTCTAATGATGATACAAGCTTCCAATCAGGAACGAGAAGCTCTGAGAGAGATGATGATAGCAGACGGAATATCGATTCCATCGTCATGTAGCAAAGTTGATCAGGCAGCGCTGAAAAAGCTTATGTCTATAAAACAATATTTGAATCGGCATTATTATTTCAGGCACATGATGTTTAAAAATATACGTTGGGAATTAACCCGAGATGTGAGAGCTTACGAAGCATGGTCGAAAAATGAAAAATGGCTTAACTTCATTGATCGCAGGATGGAACAACATAAACCCTATTGTTTAATAGAAAGTTGTCATAGCTACCCTCGTCAAGATATAATTTATAGGGACCCCAATTATGAACTTGAATGTAATTCTCCTTCTTTTAAGGTACCCGAATATTGTAAATGGCCTGAAAATTATACATTTCGGGTTTTCAGTGATGGTGATGAAAAGTGTGATGATATATGTTATATTACGCTACGAAACCTTGACCGAATTTATCATTTAAATTCGGCGAAGGGGGAATTAATTGCTCGAATAGTGGTGAAAGAATACGGATCATTTTATGTAGAAAAGGTAAAACACGTACTTTTCATAACCCGAAATCCCCATCTCTTTATGGACATCATTCAAATGGGAGAAAAGGAAGAAATCTGTCGTTTTATTATAGAAGACGAAGGTTTATCATCATCATCATCACCACCACCTCCTTGTAAAAACACCTACAAGCCAAATAGTTTGCAGGCAATGTGCGTCAATCAATTTGTGAATTCCTTTTTGGATACTACTAGAATGGGATATTGGACCGTGGCCTACTTACGTAGAGCAATCAACACTAACCGTAATATTCCTTCTTTTTTAAAACCCCAATTAATCAACGAAGTTCAACGGAATCTAATGATTAGATCGTGGGAAAGAGCAGTGGCAGAAGAACCAACTATTGGACTTTTATTTTTTTAAGAACAAATTCAATGAAATTGTTTTTTACTGAATTGAAAATATTTGTTTATTATTCTTCTAATAAATAAATCTAAAGTTGGGAGCAAATAATGAAAAAACATTGATGAATCTTAATAATGTAATAATGCCCAACCAATTAATTCACATATCAATCTTTACATTAGAAAGGGAACTTGAGTGACTGACTGGACTGTGGCCGATGGTAAATTTAACCAGTTCAGTTATCATTTTCTGCACTTCAGAGTTACGTACTTCTTCCGTTAGTCGCAAGGCAACATTTTGTAAATGATCCACACTATCTTGAAGCCTCGACAATTTAGTTAGCACCTCAATAACAGTTATATGGGTGGTTAATTCATATTGGGGATATTTACTCAAATCTATTGAAGGTTTCGGTAATCTACCTTTGGTTTCCAGGTAATCAAGAGCTTTAAAAATAGAAGTAACGTATTCATCTTTCGTTTTGTATTTATCATCACGATCCATACTATTTGGATAAATAAATTCTTCTAATCCATGTGGCCAACTGTACCTGTCACCATTATTAAATGATGCTAATATTTTTTGGGTAGCTAGGAGTTCATCATTTGAATAAAAGGTTACTAAAATCTTTCTAAGTTTTGCAGCATCATACTCTTTTCTAAAGAATAAAATATAGTTGATAATTTCATTTACTGACGACGTCATTATGTATTCGTTTTTGGTAAATGAATGGAATAGTTAAGTGAAATTCTAAATTTTTATTACTTATATACACTTCTTGCCCAAATTTTATTTCTAATTAGCACCGCCTTATAAGACAATATGCCGATTCCCAGCGAAAATGTAGTGTTTTTAGTAAAAGAAACTGCACAAAGAGAAGTCCAGCTGACCCATCCCCCTACGTAAATTTATGTGTTCTCCTTTTTGGTTGAATGGATGGATAGTTAGTGAAATTCTAAATTTTTATTACTTTTATACTTCTTGCTAATTAATTTGTGACAATAGTTACTGAAAACTTTGTTTTCATTGAATCTGTACTTATTTTTTTGTTCTTACTCATTGCACATAAAGGGTTTTTTTTTGGCTTGAATGTACTCACAAATAGTTGATCAGTTAACATTTTTACCTCATTTGTTTTTTTTTTTTAATTTCATTTAACAATTCCAAGGTTATATATATTATATAGAAATAGAAATTTAGTAGCCACATTCCTACTAACATTTGGAATATTCAGCTGCACAAACTTTTTAAAACCATGGTATCCATGTTTCCCTTTAAATCTTTTACATCTTCGATTACATCAAGTTCCCAAATAAAAAAATATGTAGACAAATATTGTTCAGTTGATGTAAATATTACATTAGAACCATCTATAATTAAATTAAGATCATCAAACCACAAAATTGTAAATGTTTATGCTATAAATATATTGATGGGTTCTACTCAAGAAGGATATCCTGCGGCATCCCAATTACAATTTATACTGCGAGTCGCAGTTAGGGAGGATGAAAATTATTGTTCTTATGTGTTTGTAGAATTCTTCTCTAACATTGACCAAAGAAGCATCATGTTCTGTGAACATAATTTCAAGTACCCCCATGATCCGGATTACTTAATAGTGCCTATCAAGGGATATAGGTCCTACGCCAAAGATCCTTCCATATTTCTGATGATGATACAAGCTTCCAATCAGGAACGAGAAGCTCTGAGAGAGATAATGATAGCAGACGGAATATCGATTCCATCGCTATGTAGCAAAGTTGATCAGGGTGCGCTGAAAAGGCTTATGTCCCTCAAACAATATTTGAATCGACATTATTATTTTAGGTACATGATGTTTAAAAATATACGTTGGGAATTAACCCGAGATGTGAGAGCTTACGAAGCATGGTTGAAAAATACAAAATGGCTAAACTACGTTTTTCACAGGATGGAACAACATAAACCCTATTGTTTATATATAAAACAAAGTCATAGCTACCCTCGTCAAGATATAATTTATAGGGACCCCAACCATAAACTTGAATCTAATTCTTATTTTTGGGGGGTACCCGAATATCGTAAAAAATGGTCTGAAAATTATATAATTCGGGTTTTCAGTGATGGTGATGAAAAGTGTGATGATATATGTGATATTACGCTAGGAAACCTTGACCGAATTTATCATTTAAATTTGGCGAAGGGGGAATTAATTGCTCGAATAGTGGTGAAAGAATACGGATCATTTTATGTAGAAAAGGTAAAATGCGTACTTTTCATAACCCGAAATCCCCATCTCTTTATGGACCTCATTCAAATGGGAGAAAAGGAAGAAATCTGTCGTTTTATTATAGAAGACGAAGGTTTATCATCATCATCATCACCACCACCTCCATATAAAAACACCTACAACCCAAATAGTTTGCAGGCAATGTGCGTCAATCAATTTGTGAATTCCTTTTTGGATACTACTAGAATGGGATATTGGACCGTGGCCTACTTACGTAGAGCAATCAACACCAACCCTAACATTCCTGATTTTTTAAAACCCCAATTAATCAACGAAGTTCAACGGAATCTAATGATTAGATCGTGGGAAAGAGCAGTGGCAGATGAAACAACTACTGAACTTTTATTTAAATAAGAACAAATTCAATGAAATTGTTTTTTACTGAATTGAAAATATTTGTTTACTATTCTTCTAATAAATAAATCTAAAGTTGGGATTAAATGCTAAAAAAAACATTGATGAATCTTAATAATGTAATAATGCCCAACCAATTAATTCACATATCAATCTTTACATTAGAAAGGGAACTTGAGTGACTGACTGGACTGTGGCCGATGGTAAATTTAACCAGTTCAGTTATCATTTTCTGCACTTCAGAGTTACGTACTTCTTCCGTTAGTCGCAAGGCAACATTTTGTAAATGATCCACAATATCTTGAAGCCTCGACAATTTAGTTAGCACCTCAATAACAGTTATATGGGTGGTTAATTCATATTGGGGATATTTACTCAAATCTATTGAAGGTTTCGGTAATCTACCTTCGGTTTCCAGGTAATCAAGAGCTTTAAAAATAGAAGTAACGTATTCATCTTTCGTTGTGTATTTATCCTTGTAATCCATCATATCTGGATAAATAAATTCTTCTAATCCATGTGGCCAACTGTACCTGTCACCATTATTAAATGATGCTAATATTTTTTTGGTAGCTAGGAGTTCATCATTTGAATAAAAGGTTACTAAAATCTTTCTAAGTTTTGCAGCATCATACTCTTTTCTAAAGAATAAAATATAGTTGATAATTTCATTTACTGACGACGTCATTATGTATTCGTTTTTGGTAAATGAATGGAATAGTTAAGTGAAATTCTAAATTTTTATTACTTATATACTTCTTACCAAAATTTTATTTCTAATTAGCGACAATAGTCTCTGCAAACTTGTACATTTTAATAATGATTAGTTCCCCTTTTTATACCATTCTACTTAATACTAAATAGCCGCAATTTTGGTTATCTCAATATTTTATTGAGTATACTCTTGGTCTTCAATAGTTTCATCTTTAACACAATATAAAAAAAAATACAACTGTCTTCATCACAAGTATGGCCTTTTTTTGTTGCTGAGTGACTTCACAAATGTTCAGCCTGGTTGATTCTCTGACTGAATTCTTCACCACACATATTTGGGATATAGGTTTCATGGCTACTGAATATATTTTATTATATTATTTCCACAAATCAATTTATTGTATTATCTTACCCCAACCAAAATTTGCCCAGACTTTATTTATTAAAAAAAAAACTCAAATAGACAAACCGATAAAATAAAATTGACCTCTCCACCTCAATACAAAACAAAAAAGGATGGTAGATAATGATTTTTTTTAACAAATCTGGGCAATTAATTAACAATTTTGTGCATTTTTGATTATTTCTTTTACAAAATACAGTGATGATTAACACAGGATAAAAGTTGACAATGGCATAGTAATGGTTTCAGATATCTATTATTCCAACTAAATAATTGAGTCTTATTAATTTTATGGGTAATAATTCTTGCAATGGATTTATCAAAGTCATTTCTAGACAAATTTTGGTCAATTGTTCCAAATTTGGTGGCTACATGAATATAACTCTCTTCAATGTGTTCTAGTTTTTGGTAAATGAATTGTTTGATAGTGAAATTCTAAATTTTTATTACTTTTATACTTCTTGCTAATTTATTTTTCCTAATTTGTGACAATAGTTGCTGAAAACTTGATTCTTGTTGAATCTGTAATTAAATTTTTTTGCTTTAATATACTCACAAAGAGTTGATCAGCTAACATTTTTACTTCATTTTTTTTTCTTCTAAAGTTATATATATAGAAATAGAAATTTAGTAGCCACACTCCTACTAACATTCTGAATATTCAGCTGCACAAAGCTTTTAAAAAACCATTTTATCAATGTTTCCCTTTAAATCTTTTATATCTTCGATAACATCAAGTTCCCAAATAGAAGAATATTTAGACAGAGATAAGTCTTATCTTATAAATATTACTTTAGAACCATGTATAATTAAATTATGGCTATACCCAATTATAATTGTAAATGTTTATGCTATAAAAATATGGATGGGATCTACTCAAGAAGGATATCCTGCGGCCTCCCAATTACAATTTATACTGCGAGTCGCAGTTAGGGATCATGTAAAATATTGTTCTTATATGTTTGTGGAACTCTTCTTTAACATTGACCAAAGAAGCATCATGTTCTGTGAACATAATTTCGAGCTCCCCAAGTATCATTACTTAAAATTGCCTATGACGGGATATAGGTCTTACGCCAAAGATCCTTCCATATTTCTGATGATGATACAAGCATCCAATCAGGAACGAGAAGCTCTGAGAGAGATAATGATAGCAGACGGAATATCGATTCCATCGCCATGTAGCAAAGTTGATCAGGGTGCGCTGAAAAAGCTTATGTCCCTCAAACAATATTTGAATCGGCATTATTATTTTAGGTACATGATGTTTAAAAATATACGTTGGGAATTAACCCGAGATTTGAGAGCTTACGAAGCATGGTTTAAAAATGAAAAATGGCTAAACTACGTTTTTCACAGGATGGAACAACATAAACCCTATTGTTTACATATAGAACGTTATCGTAGCGACCCTCGTCAAGATATAATTTATAGGGACCCCAACCATAAACTTGAATCTAATTCTTCTTTTTGGGGGGTACCCGAATATCGTGATAAATGGTCTGAAAATTATATATTTCGGGTTTTCAGTGATGGTGATGAAAAGTGTGATGATATATGTGATATTGCGCTAGGAAACCTTGACCGAATTTATCATTTAAATTTGGCGAAGAGCGAATTAATTGCTCGAATAGTGGTGAAAGAATACGGATCATTTTATGTAGAAAAGGTAAAATGCGTACTTTTCATAACCCGAAATCCCCATCTCTTTATGGACCTCATTCAAACGGGAGAGAAGGAAGAAATCTGTCGTTTTATTATAGAAGACGAAGGTTTATCATCATCATCATCACCACCACCTCCATATAAAAACACCTACAACCCAAATAGTTTGCAGGCAATGTGCGTCAATCAATTTGTGAATTCCTTTTTGGATACTACTAGAATGGGATATTGGACCGTGGCCTACTTACGTAGAGCAATCAACACCAACCCTAACATTCCTGATTTTTTAAAACCCCAATTAATCAACGAAGTTCAACGGAATCTAATGATTAGATCGTGGGAAAGAGCAGTGGCAGATGAACCAACTACTGAACTTTTATTTTTTTAAGAACAAATTCAATGAAAATGTTTTTTACTGAATTGAAAATATTTGTTTATTATTCTTATAATAAATAAATCTAAAGTTGGGATTAAATAATGAAAAAACATTGATGAATCTTAATAATGTAATAATGCCCAACCAATTAATTCACATATCAATCTTTACATTAGAAAGGGAACTTAAGTGACTGACTGGACTCTGGCCGATGGTAGATTTAACCAGTTCAGTTATCATTTTCTCCACTTCAGAGTTACGTACTTCTTCCGTTAGTCGCAAGGCAACATTTTGTAAATGATCCACACTATCTTGAAGCCTCGATAATTTAGTTAGCACCTCAATAACAGTTATATGGGTGGTTAATTCATATTGGGGATATTTAGCTCAATTCTATTGAAGGTTTCGGTAATCTACCTTCGGTTTCCAGGTAATCAAGAGCTTTAAAAATAGAAGTAATGTATTCAGTCTTTCGTTTTGTATTTATCATCACTGTAATCCATACTATCTGGATAATTAAATTCGTCTAATTCATATGGCCACTGTACTGTCATCATTATTACATGATTCTACTATTTTTTTGGTAGCTTAGGAGTTCATCATTTGAATAAAAGGTTCACTAAAATCTTTCTAAGTTTTGCAGTATCATACTTTTTTCTAAAGAATAAAATATAGTTGATCATTTCATTTACTGACGACGTCATTATGTATTCGTTTTTGGTAAATGAATGGAATAGTTAAGTGAAATTCTAAATTTTTATTACTTATATACACTTCTTGCCCAAATTTTATTTCTAATTAGCACCGCCTTATAAGACAATATGCCGATTCCCAGCGAAAATGTAGTGTTTTTAGTAAAAGAAACTGCACAAAGAGAAGTCCAGCTGACCCATCCCCCTACGTAAATTTATGTGTTCCCATTTATCATTTAAATTCGGCGAAGAGCGAATTAATTGCTCGAATAGTGGCAAAAGAATATGGATTATTTTATATACAAAAGGTTTATCATCACCACCACCACCACCACCACCACCATCACCACGTAAAAACACCTACAACCCATATAGTTTGCAGGCAATGTGCGTCAATCAATTTGTGAAGTCCTTTTTGGATACTACTAGAATGGGATATTGGATGGGAGCAAATGCTAAAAAAAACATTGATGAATCTAAATAATGTAATAATGCCCAATTAATTAATTCACATATCAATCTTTACATTAGATAGGGAACTTAAGTGACTGACTGGACTCTGGCCGATGATAGATTTAACCAGTTCAGTTATCATTTTCTGTATTTCAGAGTTACGTACTTCTTCCGTTAGTCGCAAGGCAACATGTTGTAAATGATCCACATTATCTTGAAGCCTCGACAATTTAGTTAGCACCTCAATACCAGTTATATGGGTGGTTAATTCATATTGGGGATATTTACTCAAATCTATTGAAGGTTTCGGTAATCTACCTTTGGTTTCCAGGTAATCAAGACCTTTTAAAATATAAGTAATGTGTTTCTCTTTCGTTTTGTATTCATAATCCATCATATCTGGATAATTAAATTCGTCTAATTCATATGGCCACTCATCACCATTATTACAGTGATGCCACTATTTTTTTGGTTGCTAGGAGTTCATCATTTGAATAAAAGGTTACTAAAATATTTTTAAGTTTTGTAGTATCATACTTTTTTCTAAAGAATAAAATAAAGTTGATCATTTCATTTACTGACGTCGTCATTATGTATTCGTTTTTGGTAAATGAATGAAATAGTTAAGTGAAATTCTAAATTTGTATTACTTTCTGGCCAAAATTTAATTTCTAATTAGCGACAATAGTTGCTGAAAACTTGTACTTTTGATAATGATTAGTTCCCCTTTTTATACCCTTCGACTTAATACTAAATAACCGCAATTTTTGTTATCTCAATATTTTATTGAGAATGCTCTTGGTCTTCTTTCATCTTTAACATAATATAAAAAAAATACAACTGTCTTCATCACACATATGGACTTTTTTTGTTGCTGAGTGACTTCAAATATTCAGCCTGGTTGATTCTCTGACTGAATTCTTCACCACATATATTTATGAACAGTCAGTAGGTGTACGCAAACCAAAGTAATGGTTGAATCTGGATATAGGTTTTTTTTTTGGTTCCCTCTGTAGTTCAATTTTCTCACACACCTCCCTTATATGTTTAAATGATTTTCACTGATATGGGTTCCTTAATAGGCGTTGGTGGTGATTGATTAAGAGAAAGTGGGGTTCTATGTGGCAACTACTTCATCTTGTAGTGTCAGTCTTGGGGATAAAACGAAGGTGGGGGGGAGAGGGGTTTATGATGGTGATAGTAGTGACGGCAGAGGCACTGAAGTTGAGGCAGCAGCCACTTCAAATTTTTTTATCTTCGTCTGGAAACAAAAATGATGATAGTAGGGGTGACGGGATTCACTTAGTTTACGCAGATGTTCCAGTGGACCACCACTGTTAAATAGTAGATGTATTATAAATATGCTAACCTTTAAATTCACTTTTTTTGGCCTAACTTCTTCGTCTCTCTCTCTCTCTCTCTCTCTCTCTCTCTCTCTCTCTCTCTCTCTCTCTCTCTCTCTCTCTTTCTCTCCGAATTTCATTAACTTTCTGCAGCCCACAAGTTAAGGGAAAGGGGGAGTTGATGATGAAGGTAGTGGTGGTTGTTCTTCTTCAACGATCCTGGAGAAGAAATTGCAGGTGCTGCCTCCATACCGGACAAGTCCAACTGACACTGATATGTATCAGTTGACAGCACCCTATGTCATCACCTTCCTTCCCCCCCCCCCCATCTCAACATAAACAATGGGTCAAGTCATTTTTAATCGACCAATTACTGACCGACCCACTTTCTTTACTAAAACGGCAGTTGATCAGCAAACATTTTTACCTCATTTTTTTTTTCACATGATTCATGCTATTATTGACTAATTGAAGAATATCATTGTATACTAATTTATATTATTAATATGTGTATATTAATTTTATTTAACAGCTCTAAAGTTATATGAATAGAAATATAAATTTAGTAACCACACTCCTACTAACATTCGGAATATTCAGTTGCACAAAGCTTTTAAAACCATGGTATCCATATTTCCCTTGAAATCTTTTACATCTTCGATTACATCATATTCCCAAATAATGAAATATATCAGCAAATATGGTTCATATGGTACAGATATTATTTTAGAACCATTTATAAATCTAATAGAATTTAAACCCCAAATTGTAAATGTTTATGCTATAAAAATATGGATGGGATCTACACAAGAAGGATATCCTGCGGCATCCCAATTACAATTTATACTGCGAGTCGCAAATGAGGAGGATGGAAAATTTTATTGTTCCTATAGGTTTTTGGAAATCTTCTCTAACATTGACCAAAGAAGCATCATGTTCTGTGAACATAATTTCAAGTATCCCCATGATCCGGATTACTTAATAGTGCCTATCGCGGGATATAGGTCCTACGCCAAAGATCCTTCCATATTTCTGATGATGATACAAGCTTCCAATCAGGAACGAGAAGCTCTGAGAGAGATGATGATAGCAGACGGAATATCGATTCCATCGTCATTTTAGTAAAGTTGATCAGGCTGCGCTCAAAAGGCTTATGTCCCTCAAACAATATTTCAATCGGCATTATTATTTTAGGTATATGATGTTTAAAAATATACGTTGGGAATTAACCCGAGATGTGAGAGATTACGAAGCATGGTTGAAAAATAAAAAATGGCTTAACTACGTTTATCGCAGGATGAAACAACATAGACCGTATTGTTTACATGATGGATCTTTTTATAACGAGCCTCGTCAAGATATAATTTATAGGGACCCCAACTATGAAATTAGATCTCATTTGGGGGTACCCAAATATTGTAATGACTGGCGGGATAGAGATTCTATTTTTCGGGTTTTCAGTGATGGTGATAAAAAGTGTGATGATATATGTTGTATTAGACTAGGAAACCTTGACCGAATTTATCATTTAAATTCGGCGAAGAGCGAATTAATTGCTCGAATAGTGGCGAAAGAATACGGATCATTTTATGTAGAAAAGGTAAAAGGCGTACTTTTCATAACCCGAAATCCCCATCTCTTTATGGACCTCATTCAAACGGGAGAAAAGGAAGAAATCTGTCGTTTTATTATAGAAGACGAAGGTTTATCATCATCATCATCATCATCATCATCATCATCACCACCACCATCACCATGTAAAAACACCTACAGGCCAAATAGTTTGCAGGCAATGTGCGTCAATCAATTTGTGAATTCCTTTTTGGATATTAATAGAATAGGATATTGGAACGTGGCCTGCTTACGTAGAGCAATATACACCAACCCTAATATTCCTCATTTTTTTAAATGCCAAATAATCAACGAAGTTCAACGGAATCTAATGATTAGATCTTGGGAAAGAGCAGTAGCAGATGAAACAACTACTGAATTTCCGGTAGAAATTAATAATGGAGACAAATATTATCATGTATATGGTAGTATAATATATGGTTGGTAGTATAACACTGTAATTCAATCAAAACAATTTTTCAAAGAAAAACACCTGGCCTATTTGACGAATCTGGCCTTACAATATACAACTTCCACATATGAATTTAATCAGTTCCTAGAGACATGTTGTAGCAGTGCAGCCAAAGGAGAAGAAGAAGAAGAAGAAGAAGAAGAATAAACACAATTAGATAATCCCAATCCTAAGGTATTTATAATATATCTACCATTTAGTAGTCGAAGGGTATAAATAAGGGGAACTAATCATTATCAAAAGTACAAGTTTTCAGCAACTATTGTCGCTAATTAGAAATTAAATTTTGGCCAGAAGTATATAAGTAATAAAAATTTCGAATTTCACTTAACTATTCCATTCATTTACCAAAAACGAATACATAATGACGTCATCAGTAAATGAAATGATCAACTTTATTTTATTCTTTAGAAAAAAGTATGATAATAATACAAAACTTAGAAAGATTTTAGTAACCTTTTATTCAACTGATGAACTCATAGCAACCAAAAAAATTGTGGCATCATGTAATAATGGTGATAAGTGGCCATATGGATTAGACGAATTTAATTATCCAGATAGGATGGATTACATGGATCAATACACAATGAACCACGAATTAGTTACAGATATTTTTATAGGTCTTAATTACCTGGAAACCAAAGGTAGATTACCGAAACCTTCAATAGATTTTGCTAAATATCCCAAATATGAATTAACCACCCTTATAACTGGTATTGAGTTGCTAACTAAATTATCGAGGCTTCAAGATAGTGTGGATCATTTACAAAATGTTGCCTTGCGACTAACGGAAGAAGTACGTAAAACTCTGAAATACAGAAAATGATAACTGAACTGGTTAAATCTATCATCGGCCAGAATCCAGTCAGTCACTTAAGTTCCCTATCTAATGTAAAGAATGATATGTGAATTAATTGATTGGGCATTATTACATTATTAAGATTCATCAATAGTTTTTATTTATACTTTTAGTATTTACTTCCAACTTTAGATTTATTTATTTGAATAATAATAAACATATATATTTTATAACATAATCAATTCAGTAAAATAAAAGTCCAATAGTTGGTTCTTCTGCCACTGCTCTTTCCCACGATCTAATCATTAGATTCCGTTGAACTTCGTTGATTAATTGGCGTTTTAAAAAAGAAGGAATATTACGGTTGGTGTTGATTGCTGTACGTAAGCAGGCCACGGTCCAATTATTAATATCCAAAAAGGAATTCACAAATTGATTGACGCACATTGCCTGCAAACTATTTGGAGGTGGTGGTGATGATGATGATGATGATAAACCTTCGTCTTCTATAATAAAACGACAGATTTCTTCCTTTTCTCCCGTTTGAATGATGTCCATAAAGAGATGGGGATTTCGGGTTATGAAAAGTACGTGGTATACCATTTCTACATAAAATGATCCGTATTCTTTCACCACTATTCGAGCAATTAATTCGCTCTTCGCCGAATTTAAATGATAAATTCGGTCAAGATTTCGTAGCCTAATACAACATATATCATCACACTTTTCATCACCATCACTGAAAACCCGAAATGTATAATTTTTAGACCATTTATCACAATATTTGGGTAAAAAAAAAAAAGAATTACATTGACGTTCATAGTTGGGGTCCCTATAAATTATATCTTCACGAGGGTCGTTCCTCCCAATTTTTTTATGTAAACAATAGGGTCTATGTTGTTTCATCCTGTCATCAATGCAGGTAAGCCATTTTATATTTTTCAACCATGCTTCGTAAGCTCTCAAATCTCGGGTTAATTCCCAACGTATATTTTTAAACATCATGTGCCTGAAATAATAATACCGATTCAAATATTGTTTGAGGGACATAAGCCTTTTGACCGCAGCCTGATCAACTTTGCTACATGGCGATGGAATCGATATTCCGTCTGCTATCATCATCTCTCTCAGAGCTTCTCGTTCCTGATTGGAAGCTTGTATCATCATCAGAAATATGGAAGGATCTTTGGCGTAGGACCTATATCCCGTGATAGGCAATTTTAAGTCATAATGACAGGGGTCCTGGAAATTCTGTCCACAGAACATGATGCTTCTTTGGTCAATGTTAGAGAAGAGTTCCACAAACATATAAGAACAATATCTTTCATGCTCCTTAACTATGACTCGCAGTATAAATTGTAATTGGGATGCTGCAGGATATCCTTCTTGAGTAGATCCCATCCATATTTTTATAGCATAAACATTTACAATTACAATATTGTATCTAAGAAATGGCTTTAATTTAATTATACATGGTTCTAAAGTAATATTTAAAAGATAAGAATTATCTTTGTCTAAATATTCTTCTATTTGGGAACTTGATGTAATCGAAGATGAAAAAGATTTAAAGGGAAACATTGATAAAATGTTGTTTTAAAAGCTTTGTGCAGCTGAATATTCCGAATGTTAGTAGGAGTGTGGCTACTAAATTTCTATTTCTATATATATAACTTTAGAACTGTTAAATAAAATGAATATATGTATTAATAATATAAATTAGTCAATAATAGCATGAATCATGTAAAAAAAAAAATAGGTAAATTTGGCTAAATATCCACAATATAAATTAACTATCCATATAACTGTTATTAAGGTGCTAACAAACATAGTCCAGGTTATCTCGGGCTCTGTAGTGTGTTTGAAATAAAAGTTCAGTAGTTGTTTCATCTGCTACTGCTCTTTCCCATGATCTAATCATTAGATTCCGTTGAACTTCATTGATTATTTGGCGTTTTAAAAAATGAGGAATATTAGGGTTGGTGTTGATTGTTCTACGTAAGCAGGCCATGGTCCAATATCCCATTCTATTAATATCCAAAAAGGAATTCACAAATTGATTGACGCACATTGCCTGCAAACTATTTGGCTTGTAGGTGTTTTTACATGGAGGTGGTGGTGATGATGATGATGATGATGATGATAAACCTTCGTCTTCTATAATAAAACGACAGATTTCTTCCTTTTCCCCCGTTTGAATGAGGTCCATAAAGAGATGGGGATTTCGGGTTATGAAAAGTACGCGGTTTACCCTTTCTACATAAAAGGATCCATAGTCTTTCGCCACTATTCGAGCAATTAATTCTCTCTTCGCAGAATTTAAATGATAAATTCTGTCAAGCTTTCCTATGTTAATACAACATATATCATCACACTTTTTATCACCATCACTGAAAACCCGAAATGTATAATGTTTAGGCCACATATCACAATATTCGGGTACCATTAAATGAGATCTAATTTTATAGTTGGGGTCCCTATAAATTATATCTTCACGAGGGTGCTTACAACCAAATATTTTTTATGTAAACAATAGGGTCTATGTTGAATCATCCTGTGATTAACGTAGTTAAGCCATTTTTTATTTTTCAACCATACTTCGTAATATCTCAAATCTCGGGTTAATTCCCAACGTATATTTTTAAACATCATGTACCTAAAATAATAATGCCGATTCAAATATTTTTTGAGGGACATAAGCCTTTTCAGCGCACCCTGATCAACTTTGCTACATGGCGATGGAATCGATATTCCGTCTGCTATCATCATCTCTCTCACAGCTTCTCGTTCCTGATTGGAAGCTTGTATCATCATCAGAAATATGGAAGGATCTTTGGTGTAGGACCTATATCCCGTGATAGGCCATTTTAAGTAATTATCGTACTTAAAACTATGATCATAGAACATGATGCTTCTTTGGTCAATGTTAGAGAAGAGTTCCACAAACATATAAGAACAATATCTTTCATACTCCTTAACTACGACTCGCAGTATAAATTGTAATTGGGATGCCGCAGGATATCTTTTTCGAGTAGATCCCATCCATATTTTTATAGCATAAACATTTACAATTACAATATTGCGTTTAAGAAATGGCTTTAATTTAATTATACATGGTTCTAAAGTAATATTTATAAGATAAGACTTTTCTTTGTCTAAATATTTTTCTATTTGGGAACTTGATGTAATCGAAGATATAAAAGATTTAAAGGGAAACATTGATAAAATGGTTTTTTAAAAGCTTTGTGCAGCTGAATATTCAGAATGTTAGTATGAGTGTGGCTACTAAATTTCTATTTCTATATATATAACTTTAGAACTAGTTAAATAAAATTAATATACAAATATCCCCAATATAAATTAACTATCCATATAACTGTTATTAAGGTGCTAACTAAAGATAGTGTGGATCATTTACAAAATGTTACCTTGTGATTAATGGAAGAAGTAGGTAACTCTGAAGTGCAGAAAATGATAACTGAACTGGTTAAATCTACCATTGGCCAGAGTCCAGTCAGTCACTTAAGTTCCCTTTCTAATGGAAAGAAATATGTGAATTAATTGGTTGAGCATTATTACATTACTAAGATTCATCAATGGTTTTTATTTATACTTTTAGCATTTGCTCCCAACTTCAAGATTTATTTATTATAAGAATAATAAACAAGTATTTTATAACATAATCAATTCAGTAAAATAGTTTAAAATACTACACAGTGCTTTGTGTCTCTTACACAATCCCAATAAATATGTCACCACTGTTTTAGACACGTGAACGAGTTTCATTAAATAGCAGTGGTCGTCAGCGTCACTAAACCATACAAAATGTATGAATTGAGTTGCCCAATGCTCCTCAATGTGTGTATGTTACAAAAACCTGGTAACGTTGGTTGAGTGATTTTTTTCTACATAGGCTGGGAGGGATGAGAGTAGAAGGCAAGGAGGGAGATACTGCACATTACCTCACCCCTAACACCTCCCCACCTACCCACCTCCTTCCTTCTCTCCTGCTTGATACCTGCCTTCCTCAAGCATAATCAACCAGGCGGCGATGCGACCGTGTTTCCTCAAGACACGAACACTCGAGCAAAACACGTTGGCTTCTCCCGGTAAAAGGGCTTGCAAGTTTTTCAATTTCTTTCCAGTTTACTCCTGGAAAGGCTTAACTGATACTATCTGCGGGCAAAGCGTGTCTATCGCACACGCACACACGCACACGGGGAATTGATAAGGTAGAAAAGGATGAATTATTTAACATGGGTGGTACACATACAAGGGAAAACAGGTGGGTATTGAGTACCCACATGAGCCACAGGGACGTTAGAAAGAACTTTTTCAATGTCAGTAGTTAACGGATGGATTGCACTAGGCAGTGGTGTGGTGGAGGCTGACTCCATACACAGTTTCAAATGTAGATATGATAGAGCCCAATAGGCTCAGGAATCTGTACACCAGTTGATTGACAGTTGAGAGGCGGGACCAAAGAGTCAGAGCTCAACCCCCGCAAGGTAAGTAAAATTAGGCGAGTACACAGGGCCTGGCGGCTGAGTGGACAGCGCTCTAGGGTGGTAGTCCTAAGGGCCCGGGTTTGATCCCCAGAAAAAAAAGCAGAAACAAATGGTCATTTTCTTTCACCCTGGTGCTCCTATTCACCCGGTAGTAAATAGGGAACCACCACGGACAGGAGTACACATTCACCTCCCTACTGAGAGAGCGGGAAGATGCCCCCCCCCCCCTTCCCCTCCTTCCCTACTGTGAGAGCGGGAAGATGGCCCCCCCTCCCCTCCTTCCCTACTGTGAGAGCGGGAAGATGCCCCAGCGCCCTCATTTATTGTTCTTTAATGGTTCCCCATATTATGGCCAAAGAAGCATAATCCAAGTTTATAATAGGATCTTTTACTAAAGAAGCATAAAATAATGTATATATATCCAACTCATCAAGACATCCCTGCTGGCTCAAGTACTCCAGTGTGACCGCTATTTTTTCATCTATCAATTTATCCAGTTTTTGTGATTTAGCCATAAATGCAGCCTTGCTCCGTTCAGCTATATTATCATCTAATGTCAAATCTTCCACGGCTCTCTTCCAGGAACTAAAAATTGATATTTAAAGGAATCCGGGATCTAGAGGGTGGAAACCATTTCTTCGCACAGAGTGGCCGCTGTCCAACCCCATTCTGTTGTTCTAACATCCAAAAAATAACTTGTAACTGCCCGAGTACATATAGCTCGTAAACGATTGTCATATTTGTGCGGAGATGTTGATAAACCCTCGTCTCGAACGATAAAACTATAAATTTCATCCTTGTTCCCCGTTTGAATAATATCCACAAAGAGTTTGAGATCTCGGGTTAGAAAAAGAATACATTCAGATAGTACGTCGAATGGGGTGCTATAAGTTACTATGATCATTTCGAAATAAATTTTTCCATAATTTTTCACATGCATGCGTGCAATTAGTTCACCATATGAATTCACACATGGTTTCATGTTTCTTCCATCACCATCATCATGCCACCAGTTACCAAATTGATTCACATGATACACTCTGTCGACGTGATTTAATAAATGATCAGTACCACAAAAAATTTCAGAGTATTCTTCCTCACAATCGCTAAATACCCGATATGTGGTAGTAGTGTCCTTATTCCAAAGTATGGTGTAACCAATTTTCCCACAGTCATACATATGCCAAAGAGTATTGCGTCGTACGTTCTAAACGTCAATTTTTCCGTAATAACGTCGGAAATAACTCTGTATATATGACAACAAATATACACTCAATGGCAACCGTCTCCTAGCGGGGGTGGGAGAGGCAGCCAGCTACCAGTCACATGTTGTGTCCTGTTGAGAGTGGAGGGTGTTGATGCGCGCTCCATTTTTGCTCCTGGAATCTCGCTTTTGTAGCGTCTAGCGCACAATGACTATAAACGGAAGGGTCTGAATGCAAGAGTAGCCAATTTGACACGCGGTCGCCGTCGTTGGCTGGAAAGGAGAGACGCTGTAGCACAAGGGAGGTTATTATCAAGTGAAGATACAGGCGGCCTCCCCGCCTCAGCTGTGAGAGGCATGACACAGCAGCCACACCCCGCTTCGACCCTCCTCACACATCCTCAACCCCTCGATGTGTATGGAACGGCCACGACAGTGCCATCTACATCTGGTGTGGCAGTGCCATCTACATCTACTGCTGTGGCTGGTGTGACAGTGCCGTCTACAAGTCGAAGTCTGGTAATATGTATGTGCAGGATATTGCATACCTTGCTCAATGGATGCCTATCTACAAGGGTGCCAATTATGAACGAAATCGGTCGATGACACACTCGACTACAGGTGGCCGAACTTTGATCTTATTTTACTCAGGTAAGTAATTTACAACTTCAAGGTGTTTCTCAGCTTTCATTTATTAATCAATTTACATGCAAATTACACCTTATAGAGTTTGTGCTTCTACAAACCTATTGAGACATTTTAGTCCAAAGTCCATTTGTTGATTAAACATCAAATATTGTATATTTGGGGAAGGGTAACTTTGAATAATTATATTATTGCACTAAACACTTCTTTTGATAAAACTGATCAATAGAATCCTTTATTATGTGCTAAATTTAATATCTGATTGTTATAGAAATATTTTTGTTGACACATGTGTTCCCTGAAATTATTTGAAAATGTTGAAAATTCGTTGCATAATACGTTGTGTATTTTTTTTCTCCTTTTCTGTTTAGGGTGTGATGCTGAAACTTGGACCAGTTGCAGCTCTTTCTATAACCATTTCATAAATAAATTTATAAACAAATTGAACAACTTTTACTTTACCCCTTAATACTACTACTCATTTTTCAGTAAACATTATCTCTCTTTTTTTTTTACAATAATATGGAGGACTTTAGTGGTATGTAAAAAAAAAAATATTTCAATGTAAAATGTAAATCATATAGTTTATGTTAAATCAATGATTGGGGTACAAATTGTTTGTTTAATAACGAAAATCCCACTGATGATGTGGTAAATCGGGCCTTGCATACTAGCTAGAACACAGTACTCTGCCTACTATGCGAGACCTGATTTGTCTAATAAACAAAGCTTAATTAAGTTCGACAAACAAATAATAAATATTTTCCTGTCATCACAAATCCAACTTAGATCCTATAAGATATATGAATTAGGAGACAAACAACTCTTGCCCCCATACCTCATCAATCAATCAGCACAAATCCAACTTAGTCCCAAATTACAAACACTGTTATTTACCAAGCAAATATTCCAATTTAGTAACAATTACAGGTTTGAACAGAACAGTCAAAAAATTTGAAAATCTACACCTATACTTTTCAATTGTGAAAAGACTTTTAATCTTTTCAGTATGCTTTAAAACCTTTTTATCTTTATAAGGATGGGATTATTTTGAATATTTTGGATAGCTCGACTTCTGGGAGAATATATATTATTCTTTTAAATATCTCCTTGAGATCAGTTAGTCCAAAATGTCCTCTCAGATCCACAAAATCACATTCTGAATCCTTGCCTTCAAATTGAATTTCAAGGCAGGATGTATTTAAATTACGTTCTATCTCAATGTTAATATCCCAGTCTAATAGTCCATCTTCATGTGGATTAAATGGATCGAATGTGATAAATAAGGTGCATATATAAGAACATGGTTTGCTCCTTAAGATCCTTCCTTTCTTTTCTTCAGTATTAAAACCAACCATCCATCTATAGGGGTTCATATGTGGGCCACAATTTTTGTTACCAAGTTGTCCATACCTCTGGGCATCCTCTCTTTTTATTTTCTGGGGTAGAAGATATTTATCATTCTTCGATCGACGTGAACGACGACAGCGATGTTGAGAGACTTCTTTCATCTACGAAAAAACAAAATCAGTTAAATCGTTATCCTAAATATTTATAAAATTAATTAACAAAAACGTCTGATACAGAACCAAAGCCTAGAATTATTAAAACAATCCTTTCTAAAGAATTAAATAGTGATACAAAAAATTATACAAAAAGTTTTTAAAATATACCTTATGTTTCAAAATGAACCAAATAAAGACTCAAACAATAAACAATGACAAAATTAAAAAAAACAAAAAAAAACATACTTATGTTTCAAGTGAGCAACTCTTCAGTTGTAAAGATGGATAAGCTTTATAGTCAGTCAAAGGCTTGTTGTGTAGTGCTGGTTAAGCTGTAACAGTCATCTGTTTATATACTCTGGACAAGTTTTGTTATCATCTGACGTTACCACATCCTTTAAAATATGATGTCACCTCTCTCTCTCTCTCTCTCTCTCTCTCTCTCTCTCTCTCTCTCTCTCTCTCTCTCTCTCTCTCTCTCTCTCTCTCTCTCTTTGTCCAGTAATGTTTAAAATCAACACTATGATTTTTGCTATGTTCAGATAATTTACAGTTCTTTTACCACCTATTTTAAACAATATTTTTTTCTTCCTCGGCTTTGATACCTTTTGATAATTACTTACTTGATCTGGAGATTTTTCATCCTATGAGTCCACTCCACTTTTGGACGATTTTTCAGATGAATCATTGTCACTGTTGGATCTTGTTATTTCTGCTGATCTAATCGATTTTCTATGTTCTCTTAGAGGGTGGGTTAAGATCATTAGTTGATGAGGTGATTGTTACAGAGTTCAGCTGGAGTAATTGGGGGACTTTGGATTGGTGGACAAGATAATGGGAGGGGGGGATTGGATGTCTCAGGAACATGTAAAGTTGGGTTGTCGATAGGAAACCGATTTGGGTCAATTATGTTCAGAGTGTCCGGTGTTATATTTATTGGGCGAAGGTTGTTATCGACCCTGAGGCTGTTCCAAATATTTAGTAGGCGAATAGGATCTATGTTGCTACAACCAGATACAGTTCTGGAATATTCCAGCAAGCAATCGTCTACAGGATGAAGATGGGGTTGTTGGTTCATAATTGACTTATGACTCTAATGGGCAAATCCTATACTGCACTTTTTGGTTGTGACGACTGTACTTAGTTAGTTCTAGAATGTGGACCGCCAAGTCGTCGGAGTCTCTTTATATAACGTCCTTTCCAAGGTTATCCTTGCCAGGTTTCCCCTGTCTCCCTAATACCAGATTATTTTTTGACTAAAGCTCATCCTTCTTTACAACTTTTATTTTGTTTTTCTAATTCTAGGCTCAAAAGTGATTATCTATTTGAATGAATTATTCATTATTAAATGTTTAGTTTTGTCATCATTCATTATTAAAGGTTTAGTTTTATCATCAAGATGTTATGATTGGAAAGTTGTAACGGAATAAAAATCTGGAGAAGATTGAACAAACTGACATAACCATTACAAATATCTTTCATCATTATTTCATCATTGCTATGTTGTACAAATGTAATCTTTGTCTTCTTCTTCTTCTTCTACCTCCCTTTCTACAACTTTATCTTTCAACACCCCCCGATTTCTCATCTTTTTTATAATTCCATTCTTTTTAATGGAATAATTTTGGTACTGATTTTTCCAAATAGTAATATTTTCCCTTTTTTGTGAGAGGTAAGCCACCATTTTAGTTACTACATAATCAGGGGAAAGATAAGAATAAAATTTGGCATCTCTTGGTATTGTTTCTATTGGATTTTTAATTTTATTAATAATACTAGTAAATTGTTCTAATAAATCACAATGCATGTCCCACGCTGTAGATAGTGATATATTTCTTAGTTTTGACCAATTATTATTTTTTTCATAATTACTAATGAGATGCTCAATTATATTCTCATCATATCTCACGACTTCATCGATTTTAATGTACATATCAATATTTGTAATTGATTTTTTGTTTACTTCCAATGTTTGTTCATAAGTTAAACAATTTCTAATAATATACTCACTTAAACTTTGTTCAACATTTCTTACCCCATCTAAAAGAAAAAACCATAAATCTACCACAGTATTAATATATATTATCATTTTGGCCTCTTCAATTTTAAATGGGGAATATACCCCAAAATCTTCGTCAATTACAATATCCTGATTGTGAAATTGTGTAAAAAAATTTTCATACCAGATAAATTTATTATCAGCTGTTAATCCTGACATATCGTAAATTTTCCAATAAATTAACTGTCTTCTGCTAAGATTGGGCGGATAATTAAATTTAATGTGGGAATCATTAATATTATCATTTATTAACTTGTATAACTTATAAGCTATAAATAAGTATCTTATTAGATTATGTCTCAGGGGTAAATAATGTAATCCAGGAATTTTTTTGGTGTTAAATTTTTCATTATTTATATGTTCGATATCTATATTAATGAAAAGTTCCTCTTTTTTGTTCATATTTTTTTAAATCCTTTAAATATTCCATTCTAATACTTTCTCGAAATGATCTGCCCTAGCAACAAATAGGGAATTAATTATTGGCTAAGATTTATCGTCATATGAATTTTTTATTATATATTTGTGATAGAATTTAATCAAATAAATCCCAATAACATATGGTCTTTGTTTCAAGGTTATCTGACCATGGCATAGACAAACAAAGACTACTTTTTTTTTCCGTGGCATAACGTGTCGATGTTAATGTACTATTAGATCAAAGACTCTAAATCCTACCCCCTTCACCCCCCTACACATAATGAATCTTATACTATACTATAATGTAATGATGCCCAACCTAATTAATTCACATATCATTCTTTACATTAGAAAGGGAACTTAAGTGACTGACTGGACTCTGGCCGATGGTAGATTTAACCAGTTCAGTTATCATTTTCTGTATTTCAGAGTTACGTACTTCTTCCGTTAGTCGCAAGGCAACATTTTGTAAATGATCCACATTATCTTGAAGCCTCGACAATTTAGTTAGCACCTCAATAACAGTTATATGGGTGGTTAATTCATATTGGGGATATTTACTCAAATCTATTGAAGGTTTCGGTAATCTACCTTCGGTTTCCAGGTAATCAAGGCCTTTAAAAATGGAAGTAACGTGGTCGTCTTTCTTTTTGTATAGATCATTGTAATCCATCTTATGTGGATAATTAAATTCGTCTAATTCATATGGCCACTCATCACCATTATTACATGATACCAAAATTTTTTTGGTAGCTAGGAGTTCATCATTTGAATAAAAGGTTACTAAGATATGTTTAAGTTTTACAGCATCATACTCTTTTCTAAAGAATAAAATATAGTTGATCATTTCGTTTACTGACGACGTCATTATAA